>NW_008349354.1:2126401-2127875 GCF_000622305.1 Nannospalax galili
CATTCTCAGTTAACCAAAAGAAAGAAAGCAAATCCAAATCAACAAAATCAGAGATAAAAGGGGAAACATCACAACAGACACACAAAAGATCCAGACCATTAAAAGGAATATTTTAAAAATCTATACACTACTAAATTTAAAAATCTAAAAGAAATGGATAGACATCCAAAAGCATAGCCATCACTAAAGTTAAACCAAGATGAGATCAACAGTTTAAACAGACCCATAATATGTAAGGAAATCAAAACAGTAGTACAAAGCTTTCCAACTAAAAAAAAGCCCAGGCCCAGATGGATTTACAGTAGAATTCTATCAGACATTTAAAGAAGAACTCCAACCAATACTACTTAAATTATTCAAAGCAATAAAAACAGAGGGAGAATGCTCAAATTCCTTCTATGAAGACAGCATTGCTCTAATACCAAACTAGGTAAAGACACAACAAAAAGAAAACTACAGACCCATATCCTTAATGAACATAGATGTAAAAATTCTCAACAAAATAGTTGCAAACCACATAGAGACACACATCAAAAAGATCATTCACCATGATCAAGTAGGATTTATTCCTGACATGCAGGGATGGTTCAATGTACACAAGTCAATAAACGTGATTAATCATATAAATGGACTCAAAGACAAAAACCACATCGTCATCTCAAAAGAAAAGGCTTTTGACAAAATTCAGCATGCATTTATGTTCAAAGTCTTAGAGGGAACTGGACTGGAGGGAACATACCTCAACATAATTAAAGTGATATGCAACAAACCCACAGCCAGCATCATTCTTTTTCAATATAGTGCTTGAAACTCTTGCTAGAGCAGTAAGACAGGAGAAGGAAATTAAAGGAGTACTAATTGGAAAAGACGAGGTCAAACTATCTCTTTTTGCAGATGATATGATACTATACCTAAGAGATCCCAAAAATTCTACCAGAAAAGTCAACTGCAAATAGATCAAAGACCTCAGTGTGAAACTGGAAACCCTTATTAGAAGAAAATATTGGCAGTAACTTACAAGATATAGATGTAGGAAAGGATTTTCTAAATCAGACAGAAGTTGGTCAGGAATTAAGGTCAGCAATCAACAACTGGGACCTCATTAAGCTAAAAAGCTTCTGTACAGCATAAGAAACAAAAAGTGAAGAGAAAACCCACAGATTGGGAAAAAGTCTCCACTAGTGACACATCTGACAGAGGTTTAACATCCAGTATATATGAAGAACTCAAAAAACAAAGAATTGAGAAACCAAATGACCCAATTAAAAGATGGGCTAAAGATCTAAACATTTCTTAAAGGAAGAAATAAAGATGACTAAGAAACATCTCAAAAAATGTTCAACATCATTAGTAATTAGGGAAATGCAAATTAAAACCAACATATGTTATCACCTTACCCCAATCAGACTGGCTAGGATCAAGAGAACAAATGATACCAAATGCTGGCAAGGATGTGGAGAAAGGGGAATGCTCA
>NW_008349354.1:2128240-2161017 GCF_000622305.1 Nannospalax galili
ACAGCATATGTTCTCCCTCATATGTGGAGGCTAGAACCAAATCCTTTTAAATTCCATGTCCTTTTAATAAGATGATGCTGTACAGAAGTCTCTTCTGCATGAAATAACTATCATCATCACGACTTTGCCTGTGCCTGATCTCTAAGTTTCATCACAATTGGGCTTATTGATGGTTGTGCTCATTCATTAAAGGAGGGCCAAGCAGGATCATTGGCCCCTCAGCAGAGTATCCAGCCACTCTTAACAGCCAACTGTATGATATTTGGCCATAATCACTCATGGTCTCCTGGATTTGGGGAGTGCTAAAATATACAATCTGAGGGATGCTAGGAAGAGATGGCATGACCCATGCTGTGTAAAGGCTTTCCAGTGTACATACCCTCAGGTCATACATACACCTCAGCCACCCTTCAGTTATCTCGGTAAATAAGGTCAGTAAATTCATTGGTTCCCCAGGAAAACTTTATTTAAACACTTGTTTGACATTAGAACCTTAAAAGTTAATAAGCATTGTTTAGTATCCCCAGGAAAAGAATTCTCACAACAAATGGAAAATTTATCTGTTAATGCTATTATGTCTCATAATTATTAAAAAAAGAAAATGGGAATGTAAAAGATGTTAAAAGGATATAAGGATGGAGATATTTTCCAAAATAGACAGAAAAAATGAGAAACCCTAAGCAAGTGATGAAGGTCTGTGTAGGTTTGTTATGATATATAAAGGATGAGACAAAAATAATATACACATAATCTTAAATTTTCTAAGGTCATAGAT
Source organism: Nannospalax galili (assembly GCF_000622305.1). Classification (NCBI taxonomy): domain Eukaryota; kingdom Metazoa; phylum Chordata; class Mammalia; order Rodentia; family Spalacidae; genus Nannospalax; species Nannospalax galili. Next base: position 2,129,016 of record NW_008349354.1, read on the forward strand.
TAGTCAACTAGTTTAAGGAACAAAATATATATCTAGTCAAGGTTTACTTGAGAATATTTGTTTTTTTTACCCAAGCTTTATCTACATAGCACATGGTAATTAAAAGTGCCAGACTGGTGGAACTAACCTTATTGGATGTTTAACAGCCATACATTGAGGCCTATATTAATCCGGTCAGAGGGACTTAAAGGATAGTTTCTGCCCCTTGCCCTCCAAGGTCGACTAAGTTCCAGGGGACTATGGAACATCTCTCAAAATGTCCTGTAACTGTGGTATGTCACCTGTCCTCTTGTTCAGGGAAACCATGGAGACCCCACAAGATAGACTTGAACCAGTGTCCAGTCTACAAAGAGAAGGGTCAATTCAGATGAAACATCTTATGCATGGTTCCAAGTGAAGCCAGGCATGGTCAAGCAGGACCTTTGACTTATCTTCACATAGATGGAACAAGTAAAAGAAAGGAGCCAGGAGCTCCTCCCAAGCTCATGTGACCCCTGAGGAACAGATCCTCAAATGACCTTAAATGTAAATATAAATTGATTTATTTGGGCCAACTGTGTGGTCTTAAACACCCAAAAGGAAAGTATAACCAAAGAGTAAAGTCATCAGTATATTTCTTTAAGAGTTCCAAGATTTCCAGGGATTACACGTCCCAGACATTAGGCTTAAATCTATATAAAAAGTTATATATACAATTATTTCTCATTGATGATTTTGTTCCTAATCAGAAAGTGCTGCTAGATGCAATACTTCAAATCTTGGTCTCCAGTAATGTAGTGCCTACCTGTAGCTAAAGGAGACAACGAGCTATTGTTCTAAAATGATGGATATTCACTCTATTTAGAAGCTTTTGAGAGGTAACTGACACTGATTCTAACTACTCCAACAGCTATCAAAATACCTGTAAACAAATCCTGAATCCATCACTCTAGAGTTCAATCTTGGAAAACAAAAGAAAAATGAGGAAGAACCCAATAGAGGGATACTTTCAGAAGCCCGTGTTAAATCCCAACGGACTCTGATATGATTTGAAATTTGCCCTGTTCTGACTTTTTTCTCGTTCTCCATCTTGAACTTGTAATGCTAGCTACTCCTGACTTTACTTCTCCTTCACATCCCCTATTCACCAGTCAAGGACTTTCTTTTCTCCATACAGATAAGAATTACACAATTTGGGAGTCTTTTAGATAGACCCATTGAAGGGGTACACCAATTGTCTCACTCTGCATCCCTGTTCAGCATGGAAGAAGCCATAGCCATCTGCATCCCGATTCCCTATCAGCAATTTGGTTAACCTCTTCAGAGGATGGTGTGATCAAAATAGGAGGTAGGAATTGGCTAGGCAGTTAGGGTAAAAAAGACCCCAAAGAAAAGTAGCCAGTTTCTTGGCTAAAAGTAAAAATGTCCTTGGGCCTCTTAGTAACATACTCTATTCCAAAAGCCAAAAAATGTCAAAAGTATTTGGGAGCTTTTATCTAATCCCTAAAAGATTTTAGGCTTACCTCTTCAGAGGAGTAATGTTAAAGTAGCAAAAAGCCCCATCTAAAAAAGAAAAAAAGAATGAAGGAAAGAAAGAAAGTATACACGAAGCTGTCAGAAAAAAAGTGATGGGGAAATATGGAGGTGTTGGAGTGGAGAGAGTGGGCATGGATTTGACCAAAACACCTTATATGCATGTATGAAATTCTCTTAACGTTTTTTTGTAAGTTAAAAAAAAAAAAAACTTGGTTGACAAGAGGTAAGGTATGCAAATGGGCTTCTGGGTAAGACTTCACATTCAGCCAGATACTGGGTAATAGGGGTGTTCTTCATGTCAGGCAGGTTTAAGTTTTACAATTAATCTATTTTTTATTTTGCGTGTATAAGTGTTTTCCCTGCATGTATTTAAGTGCCCCTGTGTTGTGCAATGGCAGGCGAGGCAGGAAGAGGGTGTCAGATCCCCTGGAACTGGAGTTACGTATGGCTGTGAGCCACTGTGGGGGTTCAGGGAACCAAACCTGGGTCCTCTGGAAGAGCAGCCAGTGCCCTTAACTGCTGAGTGATCTCTTAAGCCCCTGGCAGATCTAAGAGGCTTGGCAGGACACAGAAATCCCTCCAGTGGTATAAATAAAGACTTACATGAAGGAACTATTTGTATAGATATGGTCAGAGCCAATAGAAAAACCCCAAACAAACTGAACCAAAGGATGCTGGCATCTTGACATTATCAATAGCAGGAAGTTGTTACTCACGTTAAGTCCTACAGAACAAGGTGGCCAAATAGTGTGATCAGGGCCCAGTGAGAGCTGCAGATATGAAAGAATGCCTGCCTGTCACTGTACCAGTGCCACAGAAGTGAAGGCAAGATCAGGAAGGAAAAATATTAACCTCTCTTTTCCTTCTTCCTTATCTTCTTCCAATAATGAATCTTATTGGCCAAAGTCAAAAAAATGCCACAGCAAGGAGAATGAGCCATCCAGGCCTCACAAGTCAGTATTCCAGAGCAAAGATTAGGAAAAATAAAAGATGGAAAGAAAACACAGTGATGCTCATGTAGTCAGAGCCTGGCACTCCTGTGTTGAGATCCAAGGTTAAGGCCAGGTGTGCACAGTAGATCAAATGGCAAAGCATCACTCCATTCAGTCAGTGTGAAATAATTTAAAAATCCCTCCCACATCATGCTAGCCCCTCGTCTATTTGCTGAAGATACACAAGTAATGCGGATCCTTAATGAGGATTTTGAAACTTAACAGGAGAGGTAGAAATAGGCACGCAAACAAGGGTGGAGAGAGCAATCATGGAAATCAAGCAGCCAGTCCTGATTTGGGAGGTCCATTTTTATAAAGCCATAAACCAGGAGACTTGAAAATTAGAATAAATGAAATGGAATTTCTAGAAAAGGGGCCATCATGAGACACAAATCATCCTTGTATATTTGGATATATTAGTTTTCATTTGGTCAGAGCCATGAATGTACAGGTTGGACTTAGAATTTACATCGAGAAGAAGGAAGGTCATTAGCCCCCTTGGATGAACTGCTGTTGCTGAGTCAGACTGCTATTAAAGTGTAAGAGTGCTGAGATTTGTGATTACAGTGTTGGAAAAAGCATTGGGACAGGGTAGATGGATATAGCACATTCAGATTTTTTGTTTTCAGGATAAGATTGAGAATTAGAACTGCTAGAGGTATGTACTAAGTGAACTAAGACATACAACCTCAAGGAAAACTGTCCGAGAGAGCTGTAAGGAAGACCCAGTGGGGAAGAACATCAAACACTCTGAAATCCTGAAAAAAATGGTTACTCCATGAGGATTAAATGGGTTTGATTGGTATAGAACCAATGGAAAAAGAATGCCTCCTAGTATCAAAAGAAATTTTATTTGCTTAGTTCCAAATGAGCAATACTGAGTCATTTAGAGGAGTTTATTAACAAGAAGATGAGGTCACCGTAGTCTGATCCAGTCCAGCAAGGTGGGAAACTACACCATGTATAGATAACTTTCCAGTGAAGAATGAGGGTGAATCTGGGAGACTGAGAGGGAGAGTTTTGATGGCAGGCTTGAGAGGGAACACGGATATTTAGAAATACCACTTTGTTCTAATCCATGCTCACCACATAGCTTTCTGAGTGATAACTGAGTGTTTTATACACCTGGAGGGAAAGCGAAGCCTTGTTAAAGGTTACCCGTAACCCACTGTTTGGACAGGTTACCAGAACAGATGTTCTGCTTAGAATTTTCATCGGTTGTCAACTTAGTTAATGTGATGCTGACGCTGCCTGTCTTCACTGTCTTTATCATACAATTTCTTGGTGTGAAACACAGACACTGGAAAACAGTTAAGTTTACAGAGTATGTCAAAATCACAGGAATCTCTTGGCACTTTCTCACATGAGTTTTCTTGGCAATCATGGTCTCTCATCTCCTCTAACCTCTTAAATTAGGTTAAGCTGTCTACAGGAGGGGAGGTTGAAGTGTGAAATAAATGTCACACCTGTAGAAACACTTCAAAGATGCAATAGAAAGTATGTGGCAAAGAAATGACATAAGCATTACCGTGTTCTTGGCTTGACGTTTCCAGATTGTGGATGGCAGTGTTTGCTTTGAAGCAGTGCTGCAGAAAGTTGCATTCTGGTTGGCAGTTGCAGCTGTCATGCATCAGAAATATTTTTCTTAGAACTTTCTGACTTGACAGCCAAATCAACTTTAATTAATGAGGATTGTTGAGGTTGTTTTTGATGGATCTGTATTTGAGGACAGCTTAGATGTCCAATTTGGAGAACTGAAGCTATCTGGCGCATTAATTATTCTACCATGTACTGGATAAATTGCTGTTCCACTCACTTCCCTGTCTGCTTAATATCCAATCCTGACTCACCATCTGATTCAAGAATCAGAAAGTTAAGAGGAGCATGAGGGTTATTTTAAGTATTTCCATTTTAAAAGTTTAACCTAACATATCAACTGGCCTCAAATTAAACAAGACAACCAGAATTGATCTATACACCTCACACTGAATAAAGTTACATTATGAAATAGTATTTCTCATCCCTAAAATTGGGTCACTACTTGAGGAAGTTCTTTAACAATAAAAAATGCAAGACTTGGAGATGATTCTAAAGGTTATGTAAAACCTTAAGTAGTCAGGAGTCAGTCTGTAATTCCAACTAATGTTGGAGAGCATTATTAGCTAAAAGTATATTTTACTCAACACTTTCAAAGTGTTATATTGAGTCTTCACTATGCCCTCTTTAAGTCTCATTTCAAAATCCTCAGGTACGGAGCCCTTTGTAGCTGTTTGGTTTGTGATCTCATTTACTTTTCATCTGATGAAGTGGGGCATTTAGCTTGCTTTTCACATACATTTAAAAATTTGTTTATTTATCTGTATGTGTATGAATGTTTTTGCATATATACCATGTGTGTGCAATGTCTGTGAAGGCCAGAGAGGGTGCCCCATACCTTGGAACTGGAGTTACTGATGGTTGTTAATGCCATGTGGGTTCTGGGAACTGACCTCTGGTGCTCTGCAAGAGCAGGAACTGTTCTTAAGCACTGAACCATCTCTCCAACCCTACATACCATTTTTTAAAATGGAGAAACAGTTGAATCTAAAATTATAATCTGTTCTCTCTGGAAAAAGTCCTTTGGGATCTAATGTCCAACTTCTTTTTTTCCCAAATCGCCTTCAAAATGTCATCAAAAAATTCAATGAATGTGTGGGTTAGCTTTAATTGTCAACTTGACGCAGCCTAGAATCACCTGGGAAGACAGGCTCAGTGAGGGACTGTCTGCATTAGATGACACGTAGGCATCCCTGTTAGAGAAAGTGTTAAGCTGATGGATATGAGAAGACCCAGCACACTGTGGGCAGCACCATTCCCCAGGCAGGGGGTCCTGAACTGTGTAAGAGTGTAAAAATGGAGCTAAGCACAAACAAGCAAGCATACATGCATTCATTTCTCTCTATTCTTGACTGTGGATGTGACATGGCCAACGGTCTCAAGTTCCTGACACGGTGGCTTCCCCATAGTAATGGGCTGTAACCTGGAATTGTGAGCTAAAATAAACCTTTTCTCCCCTAAGTTGCTTTTATCCAGAGTATTTTATTACAGTAACAGAAAATGAAACTAGGGCAGCAAGACAATGTCCTCACTTATTAAAATGCACCTGGGTGGGGGGTCATGTCAGAGCTATAAAAGAAAAACAGGAAATCAATGTAAGGAAAGTAAAATTAAACGATAGACTATAGGAGTCAAGTTAAAAATAACAACAACAAAAAACCCTTTAGGTTTTTCTTGCTCTAAGCAACTTAAGAATTATAAAAAAATATAAGGCAATGTTTGAAGAATGCCCTCTGGGAGTACTTTAGACAACAATAAAGATGCCAAGCAGTCACATTTCTAGCCCCCAGTGAGGAGAAGTTTTAGATAAGATGACATGTATCATGTGATCTAGACATGGTAAACTGTGGCAACCCAGTCCTATCTTAACTCCACTCCAAGCAGGACCAAGAAGAGAAGCTACCTGAGTTTTTGATGAGTTCTTTAAAATGCCTCCTTCATTAGTATATCCCCCACAATGTATTTAGACATTAGCCCAAGGAAGATTCTAGACTCCTTTTTTAAGACAATATTGACTATAGCCCATGTTAAAAAATACCCTTTACATCATGATCTTTTGTGTACCTGCATATGAAACTGAGAAAAATGTGAGAAAATACTGTATATAGACTTTCTGATATTTCCCATTCTTTTCTATTCTCTTTTGTCCTAAATCAAGCATAAATGATGCCATGACACATTAACTTGGTTTAATGACCCTCTAATTGATCACAACCCGCTTGAGAAGGACCAAGAAGCCATTCCTTAATCAATAACACATTCTATGTTGGGTGCTGTTTGTTCTAATGGGAAACAACAGCGGAGAGAACAAGGAGAATATCTATCTTGGGTGGATCTGCATTCTGCTTAGGGGAAACAGATAAGGAACAAGTTAAAAAGTACATTTTAGATAATGTGAATTCCAAGAAGAAAGCTGAACCAGGAGGAGAAATGGGAAACACTCATGGCCTTGCACAGAGTAGCCAAGGACACCCCAACTACAAATGTGCTGTATAGTGATGTCCAGGTCATAGGATGCAGAAAGATGGTGGTGTATGTGGGGGGGGGGTAGGAGGAAGAATGGAGAAGGATGAGGAGGACTAGGAAGAGGAAGGATAATGGTAGAGGAGGAGGAAGGACATAGAAGGAGGAAAAAGAATAGAGGAGGAAAGAGACAGAGGAAGAGAAGGAAGAGGAGGGGGAGGAGGGAGGAGGAGGAGGAAGAGGGAGAGGAGGAAGAGGAGATTTCTGGAACATGGAGATCAATGATGATGTCTTTCACTTTGAATTAAATGGGAAGACTGGGGGCATAACTACTGCTGCCACACATCTTGTCTTGCGGATCATTAACTACTGTGTAAGAGACTCAGACATTTTCTTGGGACTTACATTTTCATACATTTCTGTACATTTCTTGATCTGATCATTTTCTCATCCCTCTTAACCTCCTAAAAGTGCTCTTGAAGTCAGGGTTTCATAACGAAGATTGTCTACTTCACAAATCTCCTCTCTAGATGTCTGTATGTTTTGCTCTAATTAAAACTGGCTGTCCTCTGAGTAAACTGCTTCCACGAAAGTTTTTGAAGAATGTTCTAGTCGTCCACTTTTCCTTTGCTACTGGGCTTGAGGGCATTATGTGCATCACCTTTATCCTTATGGATGGTAATGGGTACTGTTTCTTTATGCTTCATGAAAATGCCCACACCTGTGAAGTGTATAACAATATTGGACAAAATGTTCCTTCTAGGTTTGGTGCTCATTTACAGACCTCAGAGACAGTTTTTCCCATTTGTTAATGAACTTAGTGATTCAGTTTCCATACAGCCATCACAACTACTGGCATAGTTTTGAATGTCATTTTCTACAAGGATAACATCCATTCTATACCCAGACCATTTAGTACTTTGAAATCCCAATATCCCCAATCTTACATTTGTTTCCCACACTAGAATGATCAGAGTATAGCTACTTTCATTAGCATAAGCTCTTCTTAAAACCTTTGTATCAAACATCTGTAGATTCTATCATAGCTTTTCCACTTACATTATGGCTCTGTAACAAATTGTATCTTCCAAAGATGACCAGAATTTAGCTCCTGTTCTATACTCTCTTCCACAACATTATCTGGCCAAGGATCTCCTCATGATAGAGGAGTCAAACCCACTGTCAAACCCTGGCTAGCTCTCTTGACTGGGGTGCAGTCAGGAGACTATGACTGCTTTGATATAATGAAAATTTCTATGTAGGCTAGCCTTGCAGCTTGTCCTCACCTCCTTGAAATATGCTTTTTAGGACCTTCTGGGTGCCACATACAAACTCCAAATATTCAGAGACCACTGTGCTTATAAGGCCATATTTGGATGCTCAGTTTAAAAGTTCAAGATGAGATCGTCTTCCAGAGATCTAAAATTTGGAACCAGTCATATGAACAAGACCCCACCTTGGATGTGTTCCAGCCTAGCTGTGTTCAATCTGTTCTTGTGCCCCAAGAAAGCTATAAACATGACCCCACACAAACTTGTAAACCTTGAGATGTGTGTGTGTGTGTGTTTAATTTGAGGGGGTTGTTCTCAAGCATGAACTTCATAGATAACAATATCATGTGTCAATGTCAGAAGGCTTCTTTTATGATCAAATTTAACTCAATTCCAAATCAACTTCTTCATATAGCTATGGTGGTTGGTAGTTAAAAGGTCAGCTGCTCACTAACTTTCTTTTTAAACCAGGAATACAAACTTCAAATGTGTCCTTGGTGGTTCCTAGTTATTAAATTCGGTCTGGAATCTTCCAAGTAATTGTTTCATACTGCCTTCCTTTTTCAATAAATCAATACCTCCCTCCTCCAGTTTATTCTCTGCTGCTGAGTTCCTTCATAAGGCACTGACAAAGTTGAAGTCACAGAAGAAAACATCCCCATGCATGCCTGCACCCCTCCACACACCAGCTGTCTGCATCTGTCCACATATGCTGCCTTTCCTTTTCTGGGGACTGGCTCTGCTCATAAAAATGCAATGACCCACATGTGCTCTAAACACAGCATCTCCTTTGCCCAATGACATTGCCTTTGCTATTTCTTTCCTCTTCCCCCTCCTCCTCCTTCTCCTCCTTCTCCTCCCCCTCCTCCTCTCCCTCCTCCTCCTCTTCCTCCTCCTTCTCCTCCTCCTCATTCTGCCTGCCTTCCCCTCTTCCTTCTCCTCCTCCTCCTTCTCCTCCTCCTCTTCCTCCTCCTCCTCCTCTTCCTCTTCCTCCTCCCCTTCCTCCTCCTCCTCTTCCTCCTCCTCTTCCTCTTCTTCCTCCTCCTCCCCCTTCTTCCTCTTCCTCCTCCTTCTTTTCCTCCTCCTCCTCTTCTTCCTCTTCCCCCTCCTTCTTCACTATGAAGTTTTCTCTCTTTTGACCTTCTTCTACCACATATGGAGATTGTTCCTTTCCATTTAAAATAGGTAAGACAAAGTCAGTTTGTAGTTTTTACTCACTGTCTTTTCTTCCTTCTCTTCAAGCTCTGTCAAATGCCTTCTTTTTTAATTACCCTTCACCCTTACCATTCCCCAAAGCAGTTCTTGTCAAAGTCCATCACACAGCCACTTCTTAGTTCTCATTGGACACATGGTATTGGTATTAGCAGGTTTTTAAACAACTGGTTTCTTGTTCCTTCAGGAAGCATCTTCTTTCCTTTGCTTCCAGGCCATCATTCATTTTGTTTTGCAGCCTAATCATTTTTATTGCTCATTTTCTGAATCATCCCAACTTCCAAATCTGCTCATAGTTTTGGAATACTCCAGGCTCATGTTCCAGTCTTATTTCCATCTCTATTTTTCTTTCTATTTGATGTTAATGGACTTCCAGGCTATTCAGTATTAGCAATGCCATGACAAATCACAGATCTGTATTTCTACCTACCACTTACAGATTCAATTTCTGAACCTGATTTCTTCACCACTTTATGTATCTAACTATACATTTCTTAAGCTGGATGCCCAAGAGGTGTTTCTGGCTTATCAGATACAAAACCCAACTTTTGATGACCTTCCACTTAACACAGGACTCATTTCTCTCATGATCGTTATACCACAGTCAATGACAACAGAAGTTGGTAAATTATTCTTGCTGCAAAGCTGAGAGTTACCTTTGACACTTCTTTCCCTTATAGGGCATAGTCAATCCTTCAGGAAATCTTATAAATTTGATTTTTGGGTCCATATTCTGAGTTGAATCCATACTTAACCCTGTCACTGCTCCCATGCTATGCTATGCCACCTCTACATGCCAGGAATATAACAATGTTTCCTTGTAATGGTTCTTGACCTACTACAGACTAATTCATACAACATAGCTAAAGATACTTTAATAATGTGCCAGATCATACCCTCCTGTTTCAAAATGCTTCATGTAACACTCTGCCTCACCCAGATAAAAATCTAAAGAATGAACTTGTCAGTGCCCATGTGATCTGTCTCTGTACTGTTCCCTGAGCCCTTCTCTTAAGTTGTGCACTTTACTCCAGCAACACTCCCTTTCTTCCTCTTCTTCAACCTCAATAAGCCAGGCCCAGTCTCAGTCCTTTTGAGCATATCATTCTCTTTGCCATATATACACCTTTTCTCAGATTCCTACATGGCTCTTTCTTTCACTTGATTTAGCTTTCTACTTAAAAATATTTTATTTATTATTTTCATTTTATGTGTATGAGTGTATTGTCTACATGTATGTAAGTGCACCTGTGTTTTGCAATGCCTGCAGAGGTCAGAAGAGGGTGTCAGATTCCCCTTGACCTGAAGTTATGGAAGGTTGTCAATATGATGAAGCTTACATTTATTTTACTGTCCTGTTTCTTCCCTCTGTTGGGCCTAATGTGTAAAATCCATGAGGGTAATGACTTGGTCCATTCTGTTCAATGTCTTTCAGTTTATAACCCTAAATTCTTGGGATATAGTAGGCATTCAATAAATATACATCCAGCTAATAAACAAATGAAGATGGTCCTCAGTTTGATAGATGCAAAAACCCATGTTTGTAAACCTTGGGATCATCTGCAAAAGCCTAACGCTCTATGTGTCAAGGCGACTAACCTGAGACTCTCACCATATAATGGAAGCTCAGAAAGGATAGAACAAGATAGCAGCGAATGTCCTGGGAACTGTCTATAGGAGGCCATCAAGGGAAAACATGAGCCAGCTTGGCATCTTCATGTGTTTCAGCCTAAATTCCCCATCCAGAAAGAAGGAACATACACATGTAAAGCAAATGAAGTTTTAAAAAAATATTTCTATTATTTTAAATTATGTGTACACGTGCAGAGGCCAAGGGCATTGAATCTCCTGGAGCTAGACTTATAAGTGGTTGTGAACTGCCTGATGTAGGTGCTGGGAACCAAGCTTGGGTCCTCTGGGAGAGCAGTGTGTGCTCTTAACTGTTGAACTTCTCTCAGGTCCCAGCAAATGAAGATTTTTATGAAGGCCAGCAATGAGTTGTAAATTTAATTAGTAGTATTCTTATGAGTTTATGCTTGAATAGAGAAAATATATCAGGTTTGAGCTAACTGGAGTCATTTCACACAAAAGTTTTTATTCTAATTGTAGATTTGTCCATGAACATGTAGAGACTGTGTTCCTGTAGTCATCTTCCTTTCTAACCCCAAATATGGAACATGTAACTTGACAAATACAAATTTGCTTATGTGAACAGCAGGAGAAAGGACAACAATTAGCACTGGTTTATAAAAAGTGTATTGTCTACACTGGAGAGGTGGGTACTGGAGAGGTGGTTCTGTGGTTAAGAGCATTGGCTGCTCTTGCAAGAGACTCAGGTTTGATTCCCAGTACACACATGGCAGCTAACAACCATCTGTAACTCCAGTTCCAGAGGAATCCAATTCCCTCTTCAGACCTCTGCAGGCATTGCACGACATGGGTGCACCTACCTACATGCAGGCAATACACAAAAAATAAAATTAATAAATAAAATTTTTAAAAAAGGTAGGCTATTTAGGTGCATTATATGTGCCTCTGAGATGACAATGGAGATAGTAAGTTGATCAAAAAGCAGAATAAACAGGTAGATGAGTCAAGAACATGCGCAATGAAAGACATGTCAGCAGGTCTGCTTTCATTGGTAAGATAGATACCATGTATGATACACACGGCTCTTTGGATGATGTTCGTGAGGGTGAATAGTTTGAGCTCTTAGCATGCAAAATCTTTCTGGGAAGATGGAGATAGAAATCAAGGTTCACATGAAGTGTTGGGCCTCTTTCCCTTATATCCAACTGGTTTTGGATTATGTAGTCTTGTCATTTTGTAAACTAATTCACCAAGGGTTTGCTTCAGCCAATGTTGTGTATACCAATGGCAAATACATTTGACAAACTAAATTTATTTATATTTAACATTGCATTCTCCTTTGGTACTTTCACAGACACAATGTTTTCTCTAACTCATAGTTTCACATATTTGATTCTCTCTCCGCAAGGCTGTGGTTTTTCCTATGCATAATTCTCTCTCTCTCTCTCTCTCTCTCTCTCTCCCATTCTCTAGATAGCAGTAGGTTAGAGGTTTGAGATTAATAAAAAAACATAAAAGGTTTTATGAGGAATAACATAATTATAACTTCAATAAATAATGAGATGAATTATATTGTAGCAGCCTCACAATTTGATAACAAGTAGCAAACTGGGACAAAGAGACAATACATGATTGCTTAGGATAACACACAATGATAGTAAAAAAAACTGGGATGAAGACATAGGCTCTAAATTTGTGAAATATTCCTTTCATTCTCTAGCTCTACATCTTGACATCTTAACTTCCACAGTCATTTTACACAGAAAATAAAATTTTCTTTTGACAGAGCAAAAGTCTGGAATATATGTCTGTAGGACTTACTTTCCTTGTGCTTTAGAACAAACACATTTAGAACAGCACACATATTCCTCTCAGAACTACAGCAACACTGAGAGTAACCATAAAGCTGGCTTACTTTGTAAATGATTTTATTTTTCATGCATAGTCTGTGTGTGGGTTTGTGCTCATGAGTGTAGTACCTGTGGAGGCCAGAAGAAGGCATTGGATACCCTGGAGCTGGAGTTACAGGGGGTTGTCACATCTGGGAGCTGAACCAGATCCTTTATAAGAGTCGTACAATCTCTTAACCTTGGAGTCATCTCCCTAGCTGCTAACCTGGCTTCTTAAAGTCTATATTCTCACTGTCCAGGGTTGGTTTATGATTGTAAAGGTCATTGATGGGTACAAAGAGTGCTCCATAGATCTGGACTTCTCCCTCACTGTGGCTTTTGGTGTTCTTGCTGCTAGGAATGAAAACACTGTTCTGCCTCTGGAGACTACAATCTAGCATCAGTAGAGGTAGTTTTCCACCTCATTTATATAGAAAATATCATTCCACTTTTTCTGAAAAAATTTTTCTATCACCTAATTAGTTTCCACTGGTTTTGAACAAAGCCACACCAGGGTCTAAGGCATTAAATTTGTCAACCCAGAGCATGCCATGTTTTGTTTATGAATCTTATGCCTGATTCTTAGAAAGCTTATGTTATTTTTTTAAGTTAAGAAACTGAAATCCAAGCCAGGCCTGGTGGGGCATGCCTTTAATCCCAGCACTCAGGAGGCAGAGGCAGGTGGATCTCTGTGTGTCTGAGGCCAGCCTGGTCTATAGCACAAGTTCCAGCTGGGGATAAATAGAGACCCTGTTTCAAAAAAAATCCTGAAATCCAATAAAGGATAAAAGGTATCAATGATTCAGTCTTAGACTTATCATTATCATTAGTGGAAAAAAAATTCTCATAGTTCTTTGGGAAGAAAAGATACTTATAAAGCAAATAAATATGTATTTTGAGGTGATATGCAAATTCTAGCACACTCAATTTCTTGGGATCACTTTGTTCCCTTATCACTACTGAATTCACTGCACTCAGGCATTACTAAAACTCACAGGTATTTGTTAAGTGTTTATTTTGAACTATTATGTTTAATTATATTCTATTACATTGAAAAAGAAACAAATTAGTAGTATCTCCATTTTATTCAAGAAGTAGTTTCTTAAGTAGATGAACTAACTTAATAAGCTATAATGAATTTGGATTCCCAATGCAGACATCCAGTCTCAGCAACATGGACTTCCTTGTGCTGTTCATTTACAGAGATGACTGAGAAGGAAGAAGAAAAGGAGGTTGGGTATGCCTGTACCTTTAACACTTTATGATGTAACTTTTTAAAAATTGATTTAATTTATGGAATCAAAAGCAGTAACTTTACAGCTGAAGAATCTTTTGCTCCTGTGAGTTCACCACCTGGAGCATCAATTTCTAAGTTGTTACATACACACAATGACACCACACTGGACAAAACTCTTTGAATACCACAGATATCAGCATCATCTCATCAGTGGTAAGACACAACCATCCTATCACTGAGGAGTTCTCGCTCTTGCTTATTCCCAGACTTTATCTTCCATTTTGCAAGAACACATAGACACACACACACACACACACACACACACACATACCTGCATACATATGTACACCTACACATGTGTATGGTTGGGAAATTATTGTATGTGGCTGGGAGAAAACTCATATGAAGGCATAATCTTGATTAAAGATGCTAGTTATTTTTGATTTTAAAAAGTTTGATGACACATCTAAGTGGTGGAAAACAAGTTTTGTTTTATACAGAGGCTGAGGACTAGAGTGGACTCTATAAAAACTTTGAAATGAATTTGAGCTTACTTTAGAAGGTCTCATATATGAGGACATATCAGTGGGTTTCAGACTTTTACACTCATGATGTTTAACTTGAGGTCTACCCATGATGAAGGCCCCAAATCTCTTTGAAATAGGTACGGGCTCTATTTCTTTTAATAATTAATTAATTTTTGGTCTTTTGAGACAGGGTCTCCTATCCTCAGCTGGCCTGGAACTTGCTATGCAGACCAGGCTGACCTTGAACCCACAGAGATCAGCCTGCCTTTGCCTCCCAAGTGCTAGGATTAAAGGTGTGTGCCACCATGCACAACTATGCTCCTTAGCTTTTTAATCTGATAATTCCAATCTATTTGTCATGAGGAAACTGAGTAGAAATTTTCCAATATTGTATCATTTAAAGACATTTGACCATACCAGCTTAAAGGGAAGGATGGGTTGTTCATTCCTTAAATTCCTGAAGGGCTCAGTAAGGTAAAACAGACACAGACCTCAAGAAAAATCTTACATAATCACACAGACACACCAGTGCAAAATTAAAACAGATTTCCACCTGAGAATTCAAGAAATATACTACCTTGCCCCAAAACGGTAAGAATCCGATTACCACAAGGATGGATAGTTACCCATGGCGAAGAACGGGATTCCGAGCAAGGTGGAGTTGTACTTTCCATCGGTGATGAAGAAGATTCCTGCTGCAGTGATGATGGAGATGCACACTGTGAGCACCCCCAGGAGGCCCAGGAAAGGCTTACTGCGCAAACAGTCCTTCATGGAGCTGGAGAGGGTGGCTGTGGTCAGTATCAGCACGAGGCTCACTAGGACTTTGCTTCTGGCTAGGATGCTGGTCTTATGAAAGTCTCTCCAGAGGCTAAAGGATGCTAAAGAGTAGAGTTGGAGGTCTTGATGCTCCTCCTGGAGCTTTCTCATAAGCTTACAGAACTCATTCTCCCACTTCTCCCCTATGAGGTCTTGGGTGGCCGAGCCATAGGTCTGGAGGTAGTAGGTGATTTGAATGGCTCTGGCTGACTTGACCCGCTGGTCTTTGCTGTTTGGCACTTCCACTACCCCGCCCAGCTGGTGTCCAATAAAACTGTTCCTCCCATCCTTGAAAACAGAAAAAGGGGAGACTTTGGTTACCAGAAGGATGCACACTCTAAGGACAAGTTTCTTATTCTAAGTAAAGGAGCACAAAGAAAGCAAAGAGAGGTGCTGGCAACTGTGAAAAGGATGTGGGTGGAGAGGCAAGTCAGGATTCCATTCTCAGACATTTTGGAACTACATAGGACGACACCCTGCATGGTTCCCAGGATGAAAGGTGCAGAGTGTAATAAAGCTATACCAGACTTGTCCTGTGCAAAAACGCCTATTGTTTGGATTCCCCCAATGCTCCCATTCCAAAAAGGCAATGTATTTAGATTCCTTAATGGCAGATCAAGTTTACAATTCAGGTTTAGCAGTAAACTAAAGCATGGTTTGAACAGACAACATTTCAAAATTTAAAATAATCCTGTAAATATTTGTATTGGTGGGGGTGAGGGAGGGAGAAGTGAACAGGGCAGAACAGGACAAAGGATCATTTCTAAAAGTTCAAAGTGATGATACTGAAATGCTTCCTTCATTTGATATGAGCGCTTGTTCGGTTCTTACAATCTTCCCTCCAAACACCTGCCTCTGACTCAGATTGATCTTTCCCTACAGATGTCAGTGGGACAAAATATCCAAATAAAACCGGTAAGATTTTCAGATAGTGTTGCTAAAAAGCATCTCAGTTTCAAAATTTGACTTGAAGTAGGATAAGCAATGTCATTATCTTAGGAATTTTGTAAAACAATCATTCCTCTATAAAGCACACTTGGAAGGATACAAAAACACAAACAATTCTCACCCAGTGAGAGAACTCCCTGACAGAAACCACAAAATTTTAATCAATGTGAAAATTTTAGTTTTTGTCATAGTTGTCCCATACTTCAAAAACAATGGGTGTCTGAATGTTGACCCCCAAAGCAGGTGCAGAATGATCTATTACACTGAAAATACGCCCTCGGCACTGCGTGAGAGACAGGCACAAAGAAAAGTTTATGCTGCAAGTCGTTTGTATGTGGCTCACCCAAGGTGTTCTCACAAGGAAATAAAAGAGGAGATTCAGAGTGAGATACAAAGAGTTCTTTCTAGAAAGCAGTGGGCTCTAGACTAACTAATGTGCTGACCATAATGTTTAGATAGAATCATGAGCTATCTGGTCGACACATGAGTTAATTACTGTGGACTTGTTTAATCCAGATACCTAGCTGTGAAAGACTTATTTGTATTTGCTTTGGGCATGCACAAAAGCAACCTTAATGTTTCAGAGTACATCGCAAGCAGAAAAGGTTTAAGAAGTTCACAGAGTACAGATGCACTGTGTAGGATTATCAAATACTACAAGAGAAACCTTTCATAGTCACTCTATGAACCCATTTCCCCCTGTATGTTAAATAATTATAACTATCTTAAGTAAATGAATCTGACAAACTCCACCTGAACAATATATTTCTTGGTAAGAATTTGATTGGAGGGTTTTGACCCCTTGGCATATATTCCACTTCTACGGCATTTTTGTAATTTTGCTGTATTTTTCCATTATAAAAATCAAACTGAAATTTTGGTTGCAAGGTCCCTCGTAGCACCATTAGATGCTGCAAAGACAGTAGATAAGATCTGAGGAAAGACTGGACATGTCCCAGTGTTGAGCAGTTTGCATTTGCCCACTGTGCTTAGGTTGTTCCTTCATTTGGCTCATTTTTTTCTGAAATGTCATATTTTTTGGCTCTGTTTTTCTTTCTCTTGCTTTGAAATCCCATCTTTGACTTTAAACTTATACATGTAATCATCTGAAAGAGTATATGTTCTAAAAATCTATTTATTTTAATTTTTAAAAAATGTTTATTATGCTGGGCATGGTGGTGCACGCTTTTAATTGCAGCATTTGGGAGGCAGAGGCAGGCATGAGTTTGAGGCCAGCCAGGCCTGCTGGGGCTACAAAGATACTTTTGTTTCAAAAAGACAAAAAATTATTTATTATTTTTAATTTATGTGTATGAGTGTATTGCCTACATGTAGGTAGGTGCACCCATTTCATGCAGCACACATAGAGGTCAGAAAAGGGGCTTGGATCCCCTGGAACTGGAGGTAAAGATGGGTTCGTCGCCATGTGGGTGCTGGGAATTGAACCCAGGTCCTCTGCAAGAGCAGCCAGTGCTCTTAACTGCTGAGCCATCTCTCCAGTCCCACACACATAAATTTAAAAAATTAAAAATAAATATATCTTTTAAAAAAACAAAACAATGAATCAGGAAGAGTCAATCTGCTTTCACAAATTATGTCCCAGCTCCTGTATAACTTTGATACTGCTACATACCTAGAATTTTTCAATCTTTGTGATTGCTCATTTCTGTCATCAAAAGGACTTCTCAGGGAATTTTAGCAGCAGTGTAGTGTAGAGATTTAAGTGTCATCTCATTTGGAGATTATAATGGATTAAGGAAGGTGCTGATCATATAACTGGACAAAAGTAAAAAAAAAATTAAACATTATATATATATTATAAATAACCAAGCTTCATTGAGTTTGACCAGCTACTAACCTTCCTTTTCAAGTTGCCTTATTTACATTTTAATTAAAAATATTTTAAAAGATATACTTTCATTGGCTCATCTCTCACTATATTTAAATAAATAGGAATAAATTTCTTGCACATGTCTAAATGTATGCACCTGAAAAAAGTAAATAAGATATTGGACATCCTGAAATGAAATTCAGTTGGGTAGTTACAACACGAACAAGTAGTTGGACAAATCAACTTACTCACTACAGCCCTGAGAAATTTGCATATTAAGCATGTGAGAAGACAGGAATATATGAGCTGATGTTTATAATGATAAAGAAGCAAGTTTTTAGCTCTATTACTCTATGGAAAAATTGCCTATATAAAGAATTTGAAGAGAAAGGGATGTTAGAAATGTCATCATTATAACCAATAGAACCATGAATTGGTAATTTTCACATTAGGTTAAGGTCTGACTAGTCTCATGGTAGAGATGTTCTATGTGATAGTGAGTCATCCAGAAACTTAGAGATGGTATATCTGTTACACATTGTGTTGAATTCAGGTTCCCACTCAGATCTTCTGATTCCAAGTCCAGATCTTTCTAGAACTTCATGAAGTCAGGGCACGGAAGCCACTTTTACTCTGCTCTCCTCAAATGCTCCTTACGAGTCAAACTTATTTTACCTGTAGATCCCCATTTCCAACTTTTTCCTCTCTGGCTAAAGCAACCTGCTAGGTAAAGTATTGCCTACCATTTAGCACATACTTTGATTCAATCTATTCCTTTATTACAGTAACTTCTTAAACAAATTTTTGAAATTTCTGTGAGTCTAGAAATACCCTTACATCATAATAAAGATACACATTAAAATTAAAATATGACAAGATGGTAGCACGCTGACTTTAGTGTTTCTCTATTTCAGTGCTGGGTGGAGCTGAACTGGTGTCTATAACACAAGATAACTTTGAGTCCCCGGTAAACACCTTGATGTCCTTCTGCTCTTACTTAATGCACTCTCCACATTGTAGCTAGAACCCACTCAGACAATGCTAAACTCGATCACATCATTTCTATACCTAAGACTTCCCACTGGCTTCCAGTTGCACCACACCTGTGCAGGAGCACTGTACCAAGCCTGCAGAGCCAGTTGTGACCAGAGCTGGAGAAGTCTTCTGACCTTGTCTCCTGCCCTCTGCTCCACCTCTTCCGGCCTTTCTTCTTCCTTGAACACATGGAGTTAATTTCCACCTCATGATATTTGTATTCCATGAGCTTTGAATATTTTTCTGCATTCTTAAAACCAAGACTACTTTCTGTTATCGAGGTCTTAGCGTTAAAGAAACTATTCAAATCATGCAACCTAAATTGGATGTGTCCTTCCCTAAAGTCAGTTAGGTGCATCGTCCTATATTATGAACTTCTTGCTAAATATTTAGACTTGAAATGGTCTCACGTTATCATTCAATTGGTCCTTTTCTGCCTGTTCCTATAGAATGTACACTTGCTGGGAGCTGGCACCTTTCCCATTTTGCTCACTTCCCCAGGCCCAGGATTAACTCGTTTTATAGTAAACATGACATTATAATTCTTAATGGAGTGAATTTACCTTCAAGCACAAATTACCAATTATATGGTATATTTTAAAGACTATTTTGCTAAGATCAGAAAATACGAGACAATTTTATCCTTTTTAATCTATGTAGTTTCCTCTAACATTTCCTCAGCATATGCTCCTGTTCCATCTTCACTGTGCACCAGACATGTGCAGGATGCTAGTCAACAGACAGAGGGACCAGGAGTGTAAAGCAGAGGAGAAGAATTGCATGTATCATGGCCTGAAGGCACAGGACAGCACAAGCTGCTCAAGGAACTGAGGGGTGTGATGAGATTAAAGGCTGAAGCAGAAACAGGGGTCCTTCATAGGGCTGTGAAATCCTTATAAAAGTGCTAGGTTTAGTCATGAGTCAGTGTGAAACTACTGGTGATTTTAAGTATTACGGCTGGATAAACTTTTGGGAGTTCTTACACTCATGCACCACGTATATAGATTTTGGGGTAGGGATGATGTTGAAGGAAGGAGCTCAGTTAGGAAGCCCCTTCAGGATTTGTGGTCCTTGACGGGGCAAAAGAAAATGTCAGCCAAGGCAGTCTCTGGTAGGTAAATTGTTGCAAGGTGAATCGATAAAATTACAGATCATGGTGCTATCTCACCATCATAATGTATCCTATCACTTTCTCTCTCCATTAACAGCAGTGAAGGAAAAAATATTTCTGGGTCCTTTGGTTTTTATCAAAAGCCACTTCTTTGTAGCTTTAAAAGTTACTCCACATCTCTATTGAGAAGAGGAAATTAAACGCAGAGTTAGGATCAAAGAATATCTTCTCAAAGTGATAAGAGAATATGGAGATATTAATGTCATAGAAAGTTGTGCAGAGAAAATAAAAGCACCATCCAATGGTGCTTTGAAATTATAGGGAAGCAAGTGCAATATCAGTTTCGTCTAGATGCTAGGTTAACATTTGGATGCTTTCCGTGTCTGTAAAATAATTTGACAGCACAGCCCCTGTCCAAGGTAATTGTGATTCAGATTTCACTGATTTTCCATAAAGCAGATAGGGCAAGGGTATAGTAAACTTTCTGATGTTCATCTGTGTCTTATTACTGAAAAAAATTTCCTGTATGTGAAAGAGATGGTGACATTTTTAAAATGCGAAGTTTTCTTTGTTCATTCATTTGAATCTGCTTTTCCCTCGTATTTGTTCCCCAACCTATGTTTTGTTTAATTCCCCCATGTGAAGCATAAGTATAAACTAGGATTAAATGAAACCATGAATTATCTTGATTTTCCATTATAGGGCTTCATATTTGGTAGAAATAAACGAACAAAGAGTAAACAACTTCCTACAAGGTATTTATTTGTTTAAAGAATAATCACATATTTTCAAGACTTGGATTTTAAAGTGTTAAAATGCCCCCAAAGCATTCAGAATGGGATGTTTATATAACACTCTGTTCACTTTGCCATTTAGGATTAGTCCACCTCCCAGCAGGTGCCTGAAATGTGATGTAAAGAACACAGATACATGACCAAGTCACAGATTCAAGTTCTACTTGTGCAACAGTAAGCAAGCTGATGGGAGATGCTCCCTGGCTTTTCTGAATGCCAGTTCCCTCATCTAAAAGGAGGTAAAAAGTTTGGCTCATATTCTCTCAAAAGTTATGACTTGCTCTTCATTTAATGAATCCATGGTGGTAAAGTCATCAGATACTATAAAGTATGCTCAGACAATCTGTTATAAGGGGGGAAAATAGAATAGGAAGAATGGAAAACACAAGATGATGACCTGTGGTAATTTCCATAGAAACAAGAAGCTATTTATCTCTTTCTAAATTTGGACAAAACCATTTGTTTACTTTGAGAAATCTTCAGAGACTTCTTCTCATGCAGAAAAATAGAATTTTTGCATTTTACCTAGATGCAAATAGTCAATAATCAATAAGGATCTTAATTTCTTAGATAGTCAAATCCATTTTATTATCATCTACTATACTGGTTTGCTTTAATGAATATTGGCATTAATACAATGAGTTTTTCCTATGTTTATCAGTTTACGTACATTTACCAACTACTAGAAGTAGAGTTAACATCTCTATCAAACGTGAGCTGTATTCAAGACAATAGGAGAAAGAAATGGGGTGGGCAGGGTCCCGAAAAGCTCTAGTTTCATTTTTGCCCTGTCCAAAATCCAGAAATGTCCTTGTTCCTGTCCCGGCTAGAAGTCAGAGATGTCAGACAAAAGTTCTGATCTCTTCGCTTTCTCCTGAACGGGCACCCCTGTCTTGGGGCTACACAAGAGGGCAAGGGTGTGAGAGAAACACCACTTCAGACCCTAATCCCTTCTGGTGAACAGCTTTAGCATTGGCGCTAGTATTTTCATACCGGAAATGGATTATATCTACTTCCTAATTTCAACACATCTCTTAACTGATCTCAAGCTTTTAACTCCTGCTCCTGTGGGAACCTTGCAGACAATTAAGGATGTATATCTGAGTTTGTTGAGGCCCATTAAGAACAACCTATTTCCCCCAGATCCAGAGAATAAAATCTACCACAAACCCTGGGTGGAGACATGGCATTCCAATCGGCTCCAAAGACTAAAACACTACATACTCCTCCACTAAGAGTTAATTGAGCTGGGTCTGTCAGTCACCTGACCAAGAGACTGGCCCTTAGGAAGGCTGATTCATATAAAGCCATGTTAAGGAGGTGGGAGGATTAATTATCCCCTTAATGACACAATGTATTTATCCTTCCCAGAAAATCTTCCCACTGCAGTCACTGGTGGCTCTTCTATCATCAAGTACTCAGGAGAAACTCAGAAAAGCATAACTTTCTGTTATCCTTTTGGATACTGGTCAAAGCCTGTGCATGCTCTCCTGGACACTGTGGGCTTTCACGCCTTTTTTCTCTGAAGTGCCCTCCCTTATGCCTTTTTGTCTGCCACATGACTGCTTGTGGGTTTTCATTTATGGGACTTCTTGCTTTCTTAAAGGTATGACTTTCTTTCTTATCTCCAACTCCATCCTCTTGGCAATTGCCAAGATTTACAGCCTGCCTGTCCCGTTGATTTTTTTCTCAAACTCTGATAAAATTTTCTTTGTGCTTCCTTCCAAGTCCACTTTTAAATTCTTTGATTAAGGAGAATAAAATTCCAAAGAGAAAATCCATGTTTTCCCTTTGACTGTATCGTATGAAAATTAGCTTTTGTTTTTTTTTGTTTCTCTGTAACTTAATTTAATGACCCTATCCCCTCTAAGTTCCATTAAAAGCAATATTACTGTTCTTAGGTTACTTGTTCACCTAGGAATTATAATGGCTACTCAAGGACAAATATTTTACATCAAACAACACTTAACTGTGATGCTGACTTACATTAAGGAAATTGGCCACCAACCAAGTGGGAGCATTTGAAGAATGCAGCAAGTCCCTGTGCCCCTTTTGGTAGAAGTACTGAAAGTCCTGCTGTTATAACTTTTCTTCGGGCTAAGAATCTCTTCTCTAAATAGGCTTAGCTTACAGCCATATGCTGTATACTAAATATGGCCTTAGGCCTTCAGCACCTGAGTAAAAAATCGGTGACTGGCAACCTATATGGCAAAAACATCTTCTAAGCAATGGGAAAATTAGAAACCTCAGAAAAGCTCAAGTAATACAGATATCTACATGAGACACTAGTGAGGTAAGTATAGTGGGGTGCCAAGAGATGTAATACATAAGTGGAAACTGTAAAGAAGGCAGACACATTCGTGTGCTCAAGAAATGTTTGATTAGCACAGGATGGATTGGTGAGTAGCTATAGTTCTTAACTTTAAAGAGCCTTTGTCTCTGGCCTGGGATCAAGAAGGGAGTGAGGTGGGAGTGATGACTAGGCAGGGTTACATAAAGAGTGACAGTTACCACAGTCTTAAGGGACCATTGAGGAGGAATCACCTGACATTGGAGGCACTATGAATGCTTTTCAAAGGGCGGCATCTTAGCAAAGAACAGAAGCATGAGTAACAATTACATAGCAACTGGTCATGGTTGCTGCACATGAAAACTAACAGTACATAGTAGGTTGCATTCCTGGAACTGAGAATGCCTGGAATCTACAGTGCAGGGGATGGGCTGATGCAGAGTCAGGATAGGAACTTGTTTAATCAAGAGCTTTCTTTGCATGCCACATGAAAAATGAACTTCTAGGGCATCTCAGGGATGGAACTGGGCACTAGAGATGGAGGACATAGACAATGTAAACGTACATATGTACAATGCACAGTTTTCGTCTTCCTCACAGCTTCCTCTAAAGCTAGTTTTACTGAACATTGTGTGAGTCTTAGAAAGATGTTTTTAAAGGTCTTATGGAATACACACTGTTCTGAAAATAAATTTTCCCCACACCTGTGCTTTCTCCAAAATCTAGCTCTTTTAGATATAAGGCATCTTAGAAAATTTTCACCTCTTAGAGTCATAGGAGTTGCTGGGCCCTATGGAGCCATTTTAATAATTCCTCATCATGCCAGCATATGAAATATACCTGCATTAAATGTCCGAGAAGGCATATTGCTAGGAGCAAAAACTGAGATTAAAGACAACTAGAAGGAAAATAAATTTCCTTCCTTAGAAGAATTTATAATTTGTAATAGGAGCAAAACACATAAATACAACAGTGAAAGAATAATGAATGAGAGAATTACAATATAGAAGTCTTCTCAAAGCTCAAGATAAGTGCTGGTTCTGCAAATCATATACACAGGTAGAATTTATTTAAAGTGAGTGCACACATTAAATATTCAAAGAAAACATACAGGCTTATCTTTGGCACAGACTTACAAGTCATTTATGCTTTTATGGGTAAATTATTTTATATTATCTTTAAAAATAACCCCTAGTGAACCATCTACAAAAAAATTAATGAAACGAAGATCAATGAGCCAGTGGAACAGAACAAAGAGGTAGATTGGG
The DNA here is from genome assembly GCF_000622305.1 of Nannospalax galili. NCBI lineage: Eukaryota > Metazoa > Chordata > Mammalia > Rodentia > Spalacidae > Nannospalax > Nannospalax galili. Next base: position 2,153,404 of record NW_008349354.1, read on the forward strand.
ATGAGGGGATAAATTAGTTGTGACACCTCAATCAGGTTTCACATAGATAAGCAGTGGAAGAGGAAGGAGAACCAAGAATCAGCATTCCTCTATTCCTAGGATCAAGTTCTAAGTGATCTAGTCACTAGGATATGTCAGCCTTCATTGTGGAGGGTGGTTTTTCCCATTGAGGTATAATGAATAATATATTGTATTTAAAGTTACAGGTGAGTGTCAGGAAATTTCTGGCTATTAATGGTGAGTAAAATGTCAACATGCTAAGCTCTTAAACATTTGATTAAATAAATTGTGTTTTCTTAACATAGAAAGGTTCATGAGTTTGGTGGCTCAGTTATACACTGTACTGAATTTGAGTTCTGAATACATCCTCATGTGGCTCATTTTATCTTTCCATCCTGTCCATTTAGAAAAATAAAGTGTAAAAAAGGTCAAATCACTTGGTCAAATGATATTTATCTATTGAGCAGTCACCATGCATAGGCATCATGCAAAATGAAGTCTGGCTTATTTCTTTTCTTAAATTATCTAAGTGGTTGTTATTTGCAGAAGTCTAGAATTATGAAGTTCAATAAAACTACCAGGAAATACACCACTGATTTTACACCACTGATTTAAGTATTTTATAGGTACTGTTAGCTTTTATGAAATGCAATTTGCTAGTTTTAAACTTTGTTTTCTATTGCTGTATCAAATTTACATTCAAGAGGATCTTTTTGGATAATTAATATATAATCCCACTAAACTTCTAAATTTATTGAAAACAGGAAAAAAGAAATCACTTTTCTTCAGCTCAAAAAAACAAAACAAACCAAAACCAAAACAAAAAACAAAAAACAAACTCAGGGAACCTCTCTCAAAGAAACGTAGAGGAACAGATGTAATGTGAGAGAAGGTGAGGTCAAGACCATAGCCTTTATTTGCAGTTGTGGATGAGGTTAGCTGTGTCTTGTTCTACTGTTAAAACAAAAAACAAACTCAGGGAACCTCTCTCAAAGAAACGTAGAGGAACAGATGTAATGTGAGAGAAGGTGAGGTCAAGACCATAGCCTTTATTTGCAGTTGTGGATGAGGTTAGCTGTGTCTTGTTCTACTGATAAAACAAAAAACAAACTCAGGGAACCTCTCTCAAAGAAACGTAGAGGAACAGATGTAATGTGAGAGAAGGTGAGGTCAAGACCATAGCCTTTATTTGCAGTTGTGGATGAGGTTAGCTGTGTCTTGTTCTACTGATAAAACAAAAGTGACACTCTTGGATCTTTACCAAGGTGATTCAGATCCCATCGCCTCATTGTTTTACGTCAACACCATCTTCACCTCTTCTGGCTCTTCACTCCCCCCCCCTCATCTTTTCTCTTTATCTACCTCTGATTCTTTCTCCCTGTGTGCCTACATTTTCCCTTTCATTTGTCCTTCTGTTACCTGAAAGACAACTACCTTAAACCTATAGTGAGGGATCATTATTGAACTATGTCAGCAAAATGCTAAAGAATGCAGCACGTGTTTAAGTCCATTTTATCTTCACTAAATTGCTTTTTCTTTGTAATCCCCTGAACGACAAGGCATGCTTTGAAAATATAGTTTGTTACATACATACTAATGAGATCCTTATGGTTATTCATTACTGTGACCAAGAATTTGGCCTCAATTATGAAAATAATTGAATGCCTTTTTATAAATCCAAGAAAGCAAGTAATTTCCAATCTTATAGCTCTATGTGGGAGCTAGATATTATTTTTCTCAGCAAGGGAAAAGAGAGCACAGTGGCTGACTTTTACTACTGTGTTAGCATTTCCTGGGCTGCTATACTAAATACATGGGAGAATGGACCACTCTTTGTCTTGAAGTTTTAAAATTTTATTTATTATTTTTATTTTATGTGTATGAGCATGTTGCCTGCATGTGTATAAATGCACCAGTGTCCTGCAATGCCTCCAGAGGTCAGAAGAGGGCACTGGATCCCCTGGAACTAGAGTTAGGAACAGTTGTTAGTTGCCATGTAGGTGCTGGGAATCAAACCTGGGTCTTCTGCAAGAGTAGCCAGTGTTCTTAACTGCTGAGCCATTTCTCCAGCCCCTTTGCCTTGGATTTTATTTAGTAATGGAACAACAAGATGTGTTTGGAAGGCAAAAATTTAAAAAGAAAACAAGATATTTAAAATTAATTAGCTCAGGTACAAAGTTAAGGTGGTTTCTAAGATATTTTGCTTTACTCCAAAACATTCACTAAAATTCATTAAAGATAAATACCCATTTTTCTTTCTTACTTTTTAAGATTTAATTTTTATGTTTCTTTATATGTATGGCTGTATGTATGTATGTATGTGTGTGTGTCTGTGTGTGCATGCCATGTGCATGCAGATACCCTTGAAGGACAGTCAGACCCGCTGTACATGGAGTTAGAGGTGACTGAGCAATCCAATGTGTATATGGGGAATCTGTTGCTCTGCAAGAGGAATATGAGCTCTTTACCACTGAGCCATCTCTCCAGCCTTCCACTTTTTTATTTCTCAAGAGGAAAAAAGGTCTTTCTTGTGTTTTCGTTTAAGGCTAACATTAAAATGGCGTGCATTCCACTTACAATTATTTCTCTGATCCAAGAAGTAGATGCACCAAACTAAGTGTGTTGTAAACAGGGAAATGTCCGAAGCACATTAAACTGTTTAATGACAGAATTCTAGCTTTAGTAAGGAAGGTAAAATTTCATGTAATGTTGTTGTTTAAATGAGCATGGAACACTTCTCTATATGTGATTCTTAGTTTTATACCTGTATGCAGTATTTCAATGAATAATATTCACAAATTACAGTCTTTCATCTCATCATGTATCTACACATTTACTTGGAAAATACCGTAGCCTTCAAAAGTCAAGTGCTAGCAAATTACAACAGAAGCTTAAATGCAAAAGACTGCATAACCTCAAATGTTTTAGCAACGGGTTTATTTAGATTTCTACGCCATAGAGGAAAATATTAAATTAGACAGTCTCATTGTAATGAGAGCAATTATTGTTGTGAAAATGGTATGCAAAATTAGGCCAATTCTGTGCAGGACAACCTGTATTCTGGCCCTGGGAATTTTATTGCCTTTACTGCATAAACAGGACTGATTCTTCTCTCCAGTAACACAAAAATATCCCTCCTAGCTGTGTTAGTCCTGACATAACCTAGTCGCAGCTCCTGGGGTTTGGAGCCAACACAGCACTCTTTGTTTGCTTTTAGTCTTAGAAGTGTAAGTTCTCATAATCTGACAATCAATATTTTTCTTCAGTAAATCACTGTTGTTCTTTTTAAAGGACAAAACTTTAGCATAGAAAATTCTCTGAACCTGTTTTTGCAAAATGTTAGAAAACTGGGGCTGGAGAGATGGCTCAGTGGTTAAAAACATTGGCTGCTCTTGCAGAGGACCTGGGTTCATTTCTCAGCTCCCACATGACAGTTAAAAGCCATCTGCAGCTCCAGTTCTAGGGGATCTGACACCCTTTTCTGGCCTCTGAGGATATTGCATGACACAGGTAGATATACTTACATCCATATGGGCAAAACCCTCATACACTTAAAAAAGCCAAAACAAAAATTAAAATAAAACTTAAAGTGTTAGGAAACAGATTGAGCTCTCTTCTTCTTCAGAAAGATCTTCAACTTGGCATGTACATTAGAGGCCACAGGACCTGGTTACACGGTGGTGATGGCAGGTCACTTTGACTTCACAGTCAATGTGACTGGCCATAGAGGCTTGGCTTTAAAGCTCAGGAAATTTGGACTGGAATGCTCCCTTAACCACTTGGTTACACTGTGACTTTTACGACATCATTCACATGCTCCAAGCCTCTTTTTTCAGCTGTAAACTGAGATTGCAGTTGTAGAGCTCATAAGCTTTATTATGGGAATTCAGTGTGATGATATTTGAAGAAGGATGATACCCTATGTATTAATTTATAAAAGATTTATCAACCATTATTACCAATTAAAAATGGTGCTTGAATGTTCTGCTGATCTTAATAAAATAAATTAAAACAGACCCTTGCTCTTAACAACAAAACCCTTCCATCAGCCCTCAGCTGGCACGGCAAACAGAGTGTTCCTAGAGCTCTTTTTAAAATATATTTAATTATTATTTTTGTCTTATGTGTGTGAGTGTATTGCCTGCATGTATTTAAGTGCACCCATGTCATGTAATGCCTGTGGATTTCAGAAGAGAGCATCGGATCCCCTGGAATGAGAGTCATAGATGGTGAGTAGCTGGGAATCAAACCCAGGTCCTCTGCAAGAGCAACAGTGCTCTTAACTGCTAAGCCAGCTCTCTAGCCCCTAGAGTTCTTCAAGCACAGTTCATTTGGTTAAAATAAGGAATAAAAGATCCAAATTATGCTTACTCTGGTCATGGGGATCTACTTTTCATATGACTTAGAACTTGCTTCTAGGTCAATGCAAGTTTTGTGAGACAGACTATGAATCTGGTATATTTTGTTTTGTTTTGTTTGAGACAGGGTCTTATTATGTAGGCCTGGCTCAGAACTCACTATGCAGCAGGCTGGCCTTGAACTCATAGAGATCCACCTGCTTCTGCCTCCCAAGTACTGGTATTAAAGGAGTGTACCACCATACTGGGTCTGTATCTGGTACTGTTAAGAGAAACATAAAAAGGCAGTTCAAATTTTCTTGTATTGCACTCCAAGTCTTCACTTATGAGGAAGGCAACTCATTATCAGAGCAAACTTGGTGGTGCAACCAAGCTCAGGAAGTTTCCTCTCCTTCATTGTAGGGATCCCAGGTTCCCTTGGGACTTTCAGTCAGATCTACCTGTCAGCATCACCACCTGCTTTATTCCAAGTGCCAAACAGATGGGACTTCCGGGTGTGACAAACTCCATAGGGGAAAGAATGTCTCCAGTTTGTCATATGCTCTACAAGAAAGACTGCGAGATGGAAAAACCAAACCTGATCTCAATAAGAAAGTTCTTCACTGAAAGGTCCTTTTGTAACTGAAAGTATTAGCTAATGCAGGAAGGGGCCTCTTGTGGTTTTCTCCTAAAAATTTCTCATGTTTTAAAAAGACGTATTTATGTGTATGAGTGCTTTGCCTGCATGCACGTATGTGTACTATGTGCATACCTGGTGCTCACAGAGGCCAGAAGAGGGTGTTAGATCTCCAGGAACTGGAGTTAGAAAAGACTGTAAATCACCATGTGGCTTCTGGGAACTGAATCAAAGTCCTCTGTAAAAGCAGGAAATGCTTACCAACTGAGCAACCTTTCCAGCGCTCGCCCCCAAATTACCTGTCCATAATTTCACCTAGAAAATGGCGGTGTCTAAGGCCAGATGAAGTGGTACTACTCTCCATTGGGCTCAGCCGGTGTTCGGTGCTCCATTATCTGAGCACCATACTGGATTGTTCAGAGAAATAAAAATTCATTGAGATAACCCACAGTAAAGTTTGATTTTAATATATTTGCTTCAGCACAATATTCTGTTGCTATATATAGGAAATATTCTCTCTAGCCTATAACATGTCACAGGTATCACTGGTGTTTGGATGCCAAGAACACCGTGTCTACTGCACTGTTGAAAAAATTCAATGTGTTGTGCTACCTCCATTGTTATCGGATATACTGATTCAAATGACTTATATATTAAAGTGGAGATGCTGAAAAATACACATTGAGAAATGCAAATACAAAAGAGCTACCTGATTTGCACACAACTTAACATATTTTGAAAATGAAGCGCTTTTCCAAAGAGCTGATACAAACAAAGCTATTTGATAGGCACAAAATTATCAAAGCATGGCCTGTTTAATTGGCAAAACATTCTCTGTTACTCTGAGTGTAGCATAGGTAATTCCCTCTAATTTTGCATGAACACAGAGAATTCAAGGTGACTATGTCAGGCTTTAGGAAAAAGGTGAGAGTCTTTCTTCTTTAGAGAGATTATGTAAAGAAAACAATCTGACATTCTTCATTTAAAAAGGTACTTTAACTTAGTAAGTGGGTGTCTGCTTTGACTGAAAGCTCAGGGCTATTTGAAGCCACTGTAATTAGTTACATAAGCAGGTATTTAGGGGAGGCCTTTCAAATGCATATTGCTATGTCAATGCATTGTTAAAAATACTAATAACAGGCATCAAAAACAACACTCCCCCAGAACTGGAGCTGGCAGCTGTCTGGATGTATCAGAGCTGTTTGGAAATAAGTTTCCCATTCAAATGAACTTTTATCAGATCTTTACCCTCGACCATTCTCAGTCTTTAGCTACTCAGGGATAGATTTTTACTTTGTTTTCTCTCTGGAGGCATTGGCAATCAACTCCAGGCCAACTGCTTAATCTTTAAGGAGATCCATGGAAAAGATTTTGACAGGTAATCTGAAATGCAAGCCTCTGATAACTTAGAGAACATGCCACTGGTCTAGTGAGAATTTCCAGAGCTATAAGAAAAGCCAAAGGGTTCATGAAACGAAAATTGCTAGACTAAATTCAAGCAAAACAATAATTAATTATGTGGGAATGAATTAACTAATCATGATGTCTAAGATTTTTATGGCTTCCCTGCTTGAAATGTTGCTGTTTCTTAAATGTTTGATTTTTCAGACTTAGAAAAACCAAAACCAAAACCAAAAAAACACAACTCTTTTCCTATACTACCAAATGGCAATTTGGTAAAGAATATCTTTGTGAATAATGGTGACATGTGATACATATAGAATTAAGAAACTCTTATTAAGTAAATTTATTTTGATAGAAATAGTTATTTAGAAATTCAATAATAATTTATTCTTCTCACAGGGTATAATTGGAAATTGGTTATATAAGTTAAGGCTTTAATGAAATCTCCTATTTGATAACAAAGTACAAAATACATATGACCAGACAATTGAATGGAACCAAGTTTACCTTGCAAAGCTAATGATTACAAAGACCCTTGGAACAAAAACTAGCTTGGTATTTGTTTTTCAGGGTTCTGTCCATTATTGGTCCATACAGATCACTTTCTGGCAGGCCCATGGTCATCAGGATAGCTTAGAGAACTCAAGATCACAAGAATTCACCCAGGTCTACAGGAAATATGGTGACAGGTTCCTGACTTGGCTTCCTATTTCAGTAGATTTTAAAAGATCTAATCTGAGATCCCTTATGAGAAGTTCCAACATAGTCAACTAATAAACAAATAAGGTCTGTGTAGTCAATGAGCATTTGTGCTATACACACATAAATAAGTATTTAGAGGCCACTTTTCACTTTTACTGTATTTTAAACAAATGGAGTTAGAGAGAAGAAGTTATGGGTTGTGTGTGTGTGTGTGTGTGTGTGTGTGTGTGTGTGTATGTGTGTGTGTGTGTGTGTGTGTGTGTGTGTGTGTGAATCCAGGGTTTCAATGCATCCTACACAAAAGCACTAACACCAAGTTATACCCAAACTTGCCCTCCCTCCCTCTTTTCCTCCCTCCCTCCCCCCTCCTCCCTCCCTTGTTTCTCCCCTTCCTTTCTTCTTTTCTTCCTTTCTCTTTCTTCCCTCCCCCTCTATGTCTCTCTGCCATCTATCTATCTATCTATCTATCTATCTATCTATCTATCTATCTATCTATCTATCATCTATCTATCTATCATCAATCATCTATCTATC
>NW_008349354.1:2161116-2188243 GCF_000622305.1 Nannospalax galili
TATCCATCTATCTATTATCTATCTATCTATCTATCTATCTATCTATCATCTATCTATCTATCTAATCTATCATCTATCATCTAATCTATTTATCATCTATCTATCATCTATCATCTATCTATCTATCATCATCTATCTTTTCTATATTTTCCATTTTGAGACATGGTATCAGTAAGTTGCCCACTCTGGCCTTGAGCTTTCTCTGTAGTCCATGCAGGCCTTGAAGTTGTTAATTGGTCTTAGCTTACCAATCAGCTGGGATTACAAACCTGTACCACCAAGCTGGCCTAGCCAAAGTTATGTTTCGCTGAGCACAGTCTTGTCAGTATAAAATGACAGTCTTGTTCATTTTCTTTTAGATTTTTGTTATTTATCTCCAAATTGGAGTAGATTTAAATTCTGGTTTCCTCCAGTTCTGGCTATGAGCCTCAGAAAAAAACCTTTCCAATTTTTCTCCTACTTTTTTGACTTGGCGCTATAGACCAAATACCCTCAAACAAAAACTTCCTGTTTTTGAGCTCCATAAGCTGACAGTGGATGACACAATATAAGATCCAAGGGCACCACCACAATAAAGCATGCACAGGAAGCATTCATACCTGCTGCTGTGTGGGAGACTGAGAGCACTCATTAGAACAGGCAATGACATCATCAAAGACATTCAAGCTGCAAACCAGAGAATTATCACTGGCAATTCTTACTGTGCTGTACATTCAGGGTACTTCTAGCCTAACATCTGGAAATCTTAACTAACCACCCACTCAGAAACTCAGAATAGTGGGATTTCCATCTTTTGACCTTTAGTTTTCTTTGCTTTCAACGACATCCTCCATATTAAATTCCTGATGGCTCACTTCATCCATGAAATATCCACACCTATTGTGTCCCATCAGGTGGTTCATTTGGTCCTTAGGAGACAAGAAAATGAACCTACTATTTTCTGAAGATTACAAAGATTCTTGGCTTGAACAAACACTAATCACATCTTGAACCTTTTTCTAGTGCTATCTGTACACTTCCTTGTAAATCCAGTTTTAGTAAGAACCTGGCTCAAACAATTTAGCCAGAACTCCCAACCCTTGATATCTAATTGGGTTCCTCATCCTGAACCATCCCCTGGGTAATGTCTTATCACTTGGCTTGACAGCAAGGATCCTCTTAGATCAAATTAGGTTGAATCATCTAACTCTGAAGTCTCCTTTTAGTAATTTTGCATCCACTGAACAGCACCCACTTTTCTATGGAGAGTTAATTTAGCCTGCCTTCCTTACTGTAAAATGTCATTATAGCGATCCTTATGCCAGTTATGATGGACCTCCTTGAGTAGGTCTTCCTGTCTCTAATAGATGGTAGCAATAATCATTTTCTGTTAGTGCTGGGAATTTAACCCAAGGCTTCACACGTGCTTGGCAGGCACTCTGCCACTGAGCGACATCCTCAGTCCAACAAATGCTTTTTGTCCGAGACAAGATCTCATTACATAGACCTGCTGACCTCAAACTTGTGATCCTCCTGCCTCAGCCACTTAAGTGCTAGATTATATCATACTTAACTCCAACAAAGTTTTTTGAAAGAAAAGAACTAAAAATGTGTCCATTTACTGATGCATCTGAGGCCATATTTGTCCAGCAGTAGTAAATACTGTGAAAGCATCATGATCCATAGATGTAAGGAAAACAATTCTGAGAAAATCCTGTTATATACTCTCAGCACTTCAAGTATAATCTACATGAGGAAACATTTCCTCCATAAACACACTAAGCAAAAGATGGGAAAATATATTAAACAAACAAGGAGGAAATTATGATGAATGTCAACCCATTTGCTGAATTTGCTTAACTATCGCAGAATATTTTTTCTTTGGTTGGCCATGGCCTTGAAATGCATTCACATTTCCAAATTTATCAAAATGAAAGTAACTCAGCCTCTAAATTGTTTCTAGTTGGAACATTTTTTTCTGTGCCTTAATAAGGAATTCCTGCCAGTCAGGTTGAACTTGCATCCTGTGCAACCTTTTGAAATGATTTCCTTTTAATGAGAAATTTGCATTTCATTATAAAGATGTACCCTTTGCCCTTGACTGGGCAATTCTTCACAGAAGAAGGGACTCCTTGGCACCATGTACTCAGTATAAAATGATAGACTCCAGAAAAGTTATTTCAGATGTTAAAAATGCTTAATAGAAAAAATGCTTAATAGAAAATGCATATTTGAAAAAGAATATATGCTTCTTTGCTGGGTACAATCTGAAGAAAACTGTTAGAGGTGATGTCATAGCTTTTCCTGTTACATGGTCAAGTATCTGGAAAGACTAAGATACTTATGAATAGAATTGTGTTAGATTAGGCTGTGGATACGTAAGAATTACTTGTAAAAGGTAGCTTGTTTATTTGGGGCTAAATGAGTCAGCAGTGTATCTTAAGCACAAAATAACATGCAATGTCAATCTGTCTGTCTCTATCAGTCCCACTTCTCTCTGTCTCTCTCTCTGCCTGTGTGTGTGTGAGAGAGAAACAGAGAGAGAGAGAGAGAGAGAGAGAGAGAGAGATTGACACAGAGAGAGAGAGTTTGTGCTAGGAAAGAATATTTCCAAAATTCTAACTTCATTTGACATAGCAATTATTTGAATAGAAGTAAAATTAACCAATAAAAATTAATAAAAATGACCTCCTGTTTATGAAAGAATAGCATATTGTTAAGAGAACAGTTTTGACAACTTAATACATTTGCTGGTAGGAACAAAATGGACATATTTTCAAATTGAATCAATACAACTATTAAAGCCACAGCTTTCTGAGGAAACCAGAATGATCTAAGACAGTTTTTTTTTTTCCTTTCCTTTCTTTTCCAAGAGAATTTCCTGCCTTTGGTAATCACAAAGTTAAAAATAAACATTTTCAAGCACCTCAAGTTGGAAGAAATTTACTTCCTCTGAAGTTTTATCTTATAATATTTTCTGCATCACTCTTGGGACATTCATAATTATTATATGGCATTTTTATTTCTTCTGTTTCTCTCTTTACTGGAGCCCCTTGAAGGCAGAATAAGTGTATGATCTTGCTTTTTTTTTGCAATCACCCACCATAGAGTATCTTCTTCAACATTAATAAACAAAGACTCTTATGCCCCTCATTAACTAAAAGTCATTTCTTTCTTGCATTGTGTGTTTTTTTCTGAACAAAAAGGATAGGTTATGATTACATAAAGAAACCAGTTGGTCTCTCACTTTGCATATGAAAATTTCAAGTCTGAATCCTAGCAAACTATCTCTTAGAGGGTACTTAGCAAAACCTCCCTCCAACATTATGGAAATCCCTCATACCTGAAGTGGATCTGGAATGTTGTCATCTGTCACATTTATTTTTGTGGACATTTCAGGAAATTTGGAGGGAGAAGCCCAAAGGCTTCTGAGTAAAATGTGATGCTTTGTGTTCTTTCCATCCTTTGTGGTGACCTTTGCAGCCCAATGCTTTCTTCTATTGACTTTCAAGATCAGCTGTGTGAGCATCTGCCTCCATCCAATATCAGCAACAAATGTCTCCAGGAACACTGTACTAGCTGTGCCTTTTCATCAAGGAGCACATCTTCCCTCTTTTCTCTATAGACTTACAGTGGGGTTTGCATGCACCTACTGCATGCCACACTCCAGGCTACATCTCTGGACTTCTTCATAGCACCAAGGCAGGGAACACAGGCATTAAAAAATATGGCAGTTATTGCATGCCCTATAGCCAGACATGTGGAGGCTTACAACACCAGAAGACACCAGCAGAGAAGGGTAAAGTATAAAGGTTGCCCTCGAATGGATGGGATTCAGGTAACCAATGTTCTTCTTTTTACATTAAGAAGGCAATTAGATTGACATCAAACATATTTGCATGGTTTCTGCCTTCTCTAAAATACCTTCCCCTACTGATTTCCACAGAATTACGTTCACCTCTTATTTGTCCCTGAAAATTTTAGTATTAGGTGCTCCTATGCCGTTCATAGATGAGGCAGGCATTCCCTGGAACACAGCGATTAAGAACACCAGTTTTGAGTAAGATTGATTTACTTGGACGCTGCTCCTTTTCCACATACAGAGCAACCCAGAGAAAACTCTGTTACTTTGGAAAGCACAGAACAGGACCCTAAAACAGCCATTCACTAAATAGACAGGTTTTGAACAGTCGAACTTGATGCATGCCCTGAAGCATCGTGGGGAAAACTTAGAAGCCAATGGGAACTTGATTATATTGTAGAGTTCTGACTAAAATTAGCTATGCTATTTTCAATTGTGTGATAGATACATATTTACTTCATACATACAGGTATACTTAGCTTACCATTGAAGGCTATGAGCATGTAGGTTTACACCTAAATAATGCCATGTGTGGATAAAAAGAGATGACTAAGGAGAGCCATTACTAGGTGACTACATGTGATTGCCAAAGTAGAAGCTAATAGATAGATAGGACTTTGGGGCATGGGTTTCTCACAAGGGATTAGAATTAGGGCATAGATATAAAGACTAATGGTTGACTGCTTCTGTGCTCTTCTAATTTCTTGGGAAAAGTTTAAATTATCTGCGGACAGTTTCGTCAATGTTTTTATAAAACAAAACTGATAGTGGGAAAGTACTAAAATAATATTTCTATTTTAGGCTATCTGATTTATAGTATTACTTGAAGAGAATATGGAAATATTAGAAACAAATGATTCAGGGTGTAACAGGCAAGGTGCTGAGGTGGGAAGAATGCTCTTGGAGCTACAGCTTTCTGTCCTGTTGAACTTTGGTCTTTCACACGTCAGGACTGGCATACTACAACTTTTCTAGATCTGCCAGCTGCTCCATCACTCAAGATCTAATTGCTGTAGGCACCATCTCCTATGAGAATAAACTCTCTTTTCAGTCAATGAAAACTTCGCATTTGCTCCTTAAACATCTTACTCTCTAACAACAGATTAAGAGATAAAATATCTTGAAGCCATGAATAATAAAAATGTTGCTTGAAGGTATCTGAGCGTGAGCTTCCTTACCAGCGACAGCAAAGCACCGTTACTTCCAGAACATTTTGCTCTTACTCTGCATTTACATATCACCCCAAATGGAAGAGGAGATGTAGTTCTCAGGAAAACCCAGCCACAGCATCACAGTGCACTATTATTCTTACATAGTACAATGTATTTCAAGTACAAAAATAATTGATATTAATTTTCTTCCTTATGTCCTTTTCCCCCTGCATTATTTCTGTAGTAAATGAATAAATGGATAAAGCCCTTATCATTTTACAGAAAAGTACATTGAGACACTCTTCCTTATATACATAATGTACTTGCCTCACATACATAATGTAATATAAGAAACATTTACTTGCGTGATGGAAACACTCAAACGCCGTCATGTGTAATAGCAAAACATGAGCGTAAGGTAGGCCACTGTGAATTAGAAAAATTCATGTTCCATAAAATGCAAGTATTTCTATTATGGGAGTTTTTCAGAGAGTAATCCTTGGAGGACAGGGATGTAGCTCAGTGACAGAAGGCTTATCTAGTATGTTCAAGCCCTCGGTTTGAGCCACAGCAAAGAAAGGTGTGCTTTCTGGATCAACAGTCTTAACGTTCACTAGCAACCTAGTAAGACATTAAATTCACTGAAACTTCATTCTCTGAATCAGAAATTTAAGGAGTGAGACCCAGTGAGAAATGGCTTATTAAATAATCAGATGGTTTTGAGATAACAAAGATCCTTTCTTGACCAAACTGTATTCAAGCTTCTCTTCTGAGCAACTTTTCAAGCAGACTTTGATTTTTGGTCTTTCGTATTTGTGTCTCCATTTGCAAATATTGTACAAGTGTCATGTATGCAATTATTTTCAAGAATTCTGCAAAGTTAATTGAGCCAGATGCCTGGTCCTCAGCATATGATGATCCTGGATATCTGGCCAACTCCCTCATTCTCCACTGAACATCCAGGTAATAGCTCCTTAGCAACAATCACGCCAGGTCAGGTTAATTAGACCTTTGATGTTCCATCTTAGTGATTTCTACCCAGGAATCCTTTCCCCTGGTCCTTGGCTTATGAAGCCTCACTTTTCCTGGTGATGGTCAGACTTGACCTCTGTTTCTCTCTGTTTCTGCAACCACCACTGCTGAGATCCCTTTGAATCTATTCATGACACACTGTCTGAAAATGTCTGCCTTACCATTCTTGTGCCATGTTATTGAATCATTGTGGATTTAGCACGTGCATACTCAAGTTTGGTTGGCATCTCCCTAGGATATCTTTCTCCAGTGTTTGAAAAGTCAGCTTAATGATAATGAGTCAAATTTGATATGAAAATATAAAAATAATTGGGTTTGGTTCCTGAGATATTAAAGCATGTGTAAACAGAGAGATTGTAAAGGAAAGAGAAAACAAATTGGTGTAGAGGAGAAAAAGACTATACAGAGGAACCAGATTAAAGGTTATGGCAAGGTGATGGTTAGTTTTGTGTTTTGTTTTGTTTTTCGTTTTTGAGACGGGGTCTCCCTGTAGGCCCAGCTGGCCTGGAACTTGCTATGTGAACCAGGCTGGCTTCCATTTCACAGAGATCTGCCTGCCTGTGCCTCCTCAGTGCTGGTACTAAAGGCATGTGCTACCATACCCAGTGTGACAGTTAGCTTTTATTGTTGACTGGACACAATGGACAATCACTTGGGAAAGTCTCAATGAAGCATTGTCTAGGTCAGTTTGGTTTGTGAGCAGGTATGTAGTGAGTTGTCTTGATCACATTAATTGTTGTGTGAAGACACAACCCATTGTGATGGCACTGTTTCATGGATTTTGGTCTTGACTATGTAAGAGTGGACAAAGTGAGCTGAACAGCAGCTGAATGCATTCATTTCTCTCTCTGCTCTTAACTGTGGATGTGACTAGATGCCTCAAGTTCTGGCTTTGGCTTCGTTCAATGATGGAATGTAAACTGGAAGTGTAACCTAAAATAAACCCTTTCTCTTCTAAGCTGCATTTGTTAGGTTTGTTTTTGTCATGACATGAAACCTGGGTGGGCAGGTAAGGAGAAAAGGTGAAAGTGTGTAGGTTATGAAGCTGGAGGATAGTTAATGATGATGCAGTAAGCTGAAGAAATGTACAGGGTTGCAGATGCTAGAACCGTTGTTCTTTTATTTATGAAGGAAGTATATACAGATGTGTGTCTTCATTCCTCTTTAAATCTCATTTTGATCAAGTGAGAGCTTAGTCAGACATGCACTGAGACCTTGAGAAAGGGAGATTTAGGAGATTTAAAAAGAAAATGTTGACAGCATCTATGGCATGAAACTTTATTACAGAAAATGGAAGATTATTAGGTTGGCAGTGTCTTGAAAATACTGTTCAAGCTACGCAAACAGAAGCCATTCTACCAGGAAGAGAAAGCAGCACAGCTCATAGAGCCTGCTGACCTGCGATGGTCTCCAATGAATTTAACTCCTAAAAAGATGGTCACAAAGAACGAAAAGAAACAAATTAAAAGAACACTGTGAATCCAGTGAAAATAGTGTTCCAAAGGCTGAGCAGCTATGTGATAAAATTATGAAAAACTGCTCTTTGTTGTGACGTTTGTTTTGTTTTTCCTTGCTTTGGTCAAAATTAGAGACAAAATCATCTCACTGATTTGGACTAGGAATATAACTTTTGATGGCTGATCAAATGTGAAACCAAACATGTTTAAGGTTTTTCTCCTTCAGTAAGAATGAAGAGCTGGGGATGGGCCAGTGGCTCAGTGAGTAAAGTGATTCCCTACAAGCACAAGGACCTGAATCTGGTCCTTAGAATCCATGTACAAAGCTGGGCATCATGTCCACTCCTGCTCTTCAGTCCAAGATTTCTGGACTAGCTTCCTACCCCAGTCCCTGCCCAGTTCTTCCTGATCCCCTATATGCAGACTAGCTTATTTCTCCAGCTTAGTTTATTAGACACTCCACAGGCAGCTCCCATCCCCCATTTTTCCCTTGCCCCCCCCGATGTATTTGCCACAGACTTGCCTATCACTTTGACAAGTATACTGTACACCACTCATGAAAGAAGCTTCTTTTTGCAAAAGATGGAGGCCATTAGAGTTTCACAACTGGTCACACACAGAGAATAAGTGTCTGAGAGATGTCCAGCCTGAAGTGACACATCTATAGTGGAACCTCTACACCTAAGGCTCACGGAACATAGCAGAACAGGGGTTAGAGAGAAAACTAATACATCCCTCGGCTCTCAGCGGTGAAGCTTCCTCATACAGCGAAGTGCAATGCACACAGAAAGCCACAACTGACCTAGGTGTAGAGAATAAGAGACTGCAGAGTGCATGTCCCTAAATAGGGCTCCTATAGTGAACTTTACCCACCCATGGCTCAGGTACCATTGTGGAAGAGGGGGCTGAAAGATTGTAAGAGCCAGGGTTGGTGCATGAACATAAGGAAACAGAGGCTTTCAGGCCTCTGGGAATTTGCTCATATGAACTTGCAACAAAGGTGACAGCATGTACAAGACCCATGATGACTCAATCAGACAGAAACCCAGCATAGGACTGGGGAATTTGGCAGCAGGCTTCAACCTTAGCTGAGGAACTATTGGAAACTGATTACTTTGGGGTGAGGGAGAGTTGATCTTCTTTAAGAGAGTGGCTGTAGATAGACTGACTAGACTCTAGTGGATGAACTTGCACCAAGGGACACCTGGATACAAATGCTTGGCTGGATAGAACTTAACATATGTGAAAAATGCATAAAATCCAGTGTGTGTGGGAGCTATGGCCATGACATGGATGAGGAGAGGGTCCAATTTTTTTTTTTTTTTTTTTGGTCTTTTTGGGACAGGGTCTCTATGTAGCCCCAGCTGTCCTGGAACTCACTATGTAGACCAGGCTGGCCTTGAACTCACAGAGATCCGCCTGCCTCTGCCTCCCAAGTGCTGGGATTAAAGGTGTGCGCCACTATGCCTGGCCAATCCAGGGGAAAGGTCGAACGCAGTCCCCCACTACCACAAATTATGCAGTCGAATTTTCCACATTTGGGAAAATCGCAGGGGTCAGCACATCCCAAAGTGCAATGGATGTGCCTCGCCCTGAGGCACATCCAGGTAAGTATTAAATTTTATTAAGATCTATTACACGAAATGAGCAAAAATTCAATAAAATATACATTTAAAAAAGCTGAGCATGGTGGCACATGCTTATAATGGGAAGGTAGAGACAAACAGATCCTTTGAACTCACTGGCCAGCTATCCCAGCCTACTTGGCAAGCTCTGGATCAATGAGAGATCTTATCTCCAAAAACAAGGTGAATGGCTCCTTAAGGATGAGACCTAAGCCTGATCTCTGGCATCCATATGCATGCTCACATATATGTAAACACACTCACAAACATGTGCACCCAGACAAGCATGTACCCACCAAATACACACACACACACACACACACACACACACACACACACACACACACACTCCAAAACAAAAAAAAATTCCTAAAAAACCAACAAACCAACAAGAAACGTAAGGACATGAAAGAATATAGGGGAAATGAAATTGAAACCAAGGAAAGAACAGAAAGTGATAACAACCATCTCTGAATGATGCCTTTAAAGTACAGACAGCTTCTGACCTGGGATAATCAACTACCCACTGTTCTAAGTGACCACGAGGAGACATCAAGCTATCCACAGTGATGTTGATGAAGCTACGGAGAACAGAGAGAATATCAGAGCCTTGGGAGAAGCAGTTGTAATTACTATAAACACAGTATGGCTGGAGATGTTATAGACCATAGAGAAGAATCTGCTTATGTCACTTCCCTAGACCCAAAGAATTTCTTGCTAACTTCTAAATACACACACACACACACACACACACACACACACACACACACACACACATATATATGGTCTTTTTGAGACAGGGTCTCCCTGTAGTCCCAGCTGTCCTGGAACTCACTATGTAGACCAGGCTGGCCTTGAACTCACAGAGTAATACATATTTTTATGTTTATAGACAAGTGTACTTCTTACCACTCATCAAAGCAGCTTCTTTTTGCCATATATGGAGGCTATTATTCAGCTCCACCACTGGTCAAATGCAAAGAATAAATGATTGTGAGATGCGCAGCCCTAAGTAACACATCTACAATATAACCTCCCAGGTCAGGTTCACAGAACGTGATGAAAGAGGAAGCAGAAAGAATGTAAGAATGAGAGGTACAAGACACCTGATGCTAGTTGAAGAATTGTGGACAAGAGAGGGAAGCCACTCCCGTGAAATCTCCATAGCATGACAGTCTACTAGATCTGCATAATGACAAAACCAGTTGGCATGCCAGGTGGATGTGGGAAATTTTATGGAGTCCCACCTTGAGATGAAGAGCTAGAGGCAGTTAATGGGTGCCGAGAGAGGGAGAGTGTTTTCTCCAGGGACCAGCTCCCTTAGGGTTATCTAATCCCAGGTAGGCAGCCCTAAACATGGGTAGTATGCACGAGCACCACTAAACAGATTCTTGCATTATATACGTATATATGTATATATTTATGTATATGTAATCAAAGAAGAGAACAAGAAACTAGAAGGGAGTCGGGGGCATAGGAGTTTTGGGGGGACTGGGAGGGGTCAAATAATGCAAAGATAATATTCATGTAAGAAATTGCCAAAAATAAAATTTTTTAAAAAATAATGTATTCATGTTAAGATAAAGTTGAACATGCCTTGATTATTTCAGTGAAACAATTTAAATATGGCCATTTTAAATTTAGTTTGTATTGTGAATTTAAATTTTATTTTCTATTTGTTTTTCTTTCATTCATTGATTTTGTGTAGGTAAGTAGCTTAAAAATTAGTATTGCCCTTTGTCTCACTACAAGTAAAAAATGATACATTAAATTAAAACAAGAAGAAAGTGAATTTCTTAAATGAGTCTACAAAGATTGATTTTAATTTGCAGCCTGAAATATCAGGGAATGTTAGGCTGAGAAATTAAAATAAGAAGTAAATGTAATGAAAATTTGGCTTGAGCTATTTTTATTTTGCCTTGCCTTTAAATGCAATAAAATGTTGGCATACTAAAAATTTATAGAGGACTTCAGCATATCTAGATTTCTTAAAGCTACATCTGAGAAGATTCTTTCAGGGAGTGACAGAACCCTCATTCCTCATGTGAATGACTGTGATAGTTAATTTATGTTCTTCATTTGACATAACCCAGAATCACCTGGGAAGAAGGATCCTCAGGTGAAAAATTATCTCCATCAGATCAGCCTGTGGACAGTCTATGGGGCATTCTTTCCATTGCTAATTGATGCGTGAGGGCCATGCACTGTGGGTGGTGCCATTCCTAGGCAGGTGATCCTGGGCTGTGTAAGAAAGTGAGCTGGAGCAAGTGAGACAGGCATTCCTCTGTGGCTTCTGCCTCTAGGTTTCTGCCTTGACTTCCTGTCTGACTTCCCTTGAATATGGACTGTGACCTGGAAATTGTAAGAAGAAATAGACCCTTTCCTCCCCAAGTTCGTTTTGGTCATGGTGTTTATCACAGAAACAGAAAACAAAGAACAATACTTTGGAAAAGCTTCTGACATTATCAACTAAAATTGAATATGCAGAGATTCCTTTGCTCATTGATTTGCTTTCAAATCAAAGGGATCCCTGTCCAATATTGTATGCCTGCACAGGAAACATGTGCAAAGGTGTTCATAGCAGTAGTATGACTAATGGTCCAAGGATCATAAAAGCCCAGGAACATTAGTAGAAATAAGCTGTGAAACTATCACTCAGTGAAACAAGTGTTGCAGTAAAAGTGGAGGGATCAATTAAAGCTAAACATATCAATGTGGATAAATTACACATACAGGAGTCAGAGACATAGCAAGGGACACATATTATAGACTTCCACTTATATCATTGCTTAAAAATAGATCACATGTAATCATATTTATATGTGATTGGAAGGGAAAACCATAAAGACAGCAGAAAGACATGATCACAAAAGACACACTTTCTTATCACCACTGAAGGAGAGGAAATGGGATGTAGTGAGATTAACGAGAGACAGATGCTGAGCTACTGGTGATGGCTTGGTGTTTACATGGGTGCTTGCTTGATTATTCTTTAAGCTATACACCTCTCTTTGAACTATTCTTAACTATGCATGATAATTTTCAAATTAAGTGCAAGGAGAAATGTCTCATGATATGTAAACATGAAGGAAAAGTACTTAGAGTGATGAATGTGTTTCTGAACTATTTGTTGGTTTAAGCCATGGCATGAGATTAGGCTTGAGAGATTTTCATGGTATATTGGATAGCTCTAGGTTCAACTTTATTGACTGCTTCAGTGAACACTTTTTTTTCACGAACTCAGCTGAAAATATAAGGTATGCATCTCAGCTTTGAAGCTTACATGAAAATGGAATGGTATGGCCTGGGCTAGAGTCTAGGATGGCCTTAGACTGACTACATGTTTGAGGCTGAATTTGAACTCCTGATCCTCTTGCCTCTATATCCCAAGATCCAGGATTACAAGTGTGAACCATCACACCTACTTGCTTCTCAAACTGGTTTTTTTTTTTTTTTTTTTTTTTTTTTTTTTTTTTTTTGGTCTTTTTGAGACAGGGTCTCCCTGTAGCCCCAGTTGTCCTGGAATGCACTATGTAGACCAGGCTGGCCTTGAACTCATAGAGATCCACCTGTCTCTGCCTCTCATGTGCTGGGATTAAAGGTGTGCGCCACCATGCCCGGCCTGCTTCTCAAACTTTTATATCCAAAAGAGTAACATGTACATCCTGAAGAACTGTAGTTTTGATTTAGCAAGTTTGGGATACAGCCTGAGTCTGAATTTCTAATATACTGCAGGTGTTTCTGAGGCTATAGATTAGTAGGTGCTACCTTTCCTTTCTCTGTCTCTGTCTCTGTCTTTCTCTCTGTCTCTGTCTCTCTCTGTTGCGTGTGCACGTGTGAGTGTGTGTGGGGTGTTTGTGGTGTATACATGTATGTGCGGGTACATGCATATGTGCATCCAGATACCAAAGCAGGACCTGGAGTGTCCTCTATTGTTTTCTGCCTCACTCTCTGCAGACTGGGAAGAAGCCAGAAAGCCCCAGTCATCCTTCTCTCTCTCTCCCCAGCAAAACTCTGGAGTCATAGGCACATGCACAGCTGCTTAGCTTTATTTCACATGGATTCTGAGATGGAAACTGAGGTTTGTCTACACACTGAGTCATCTCCCCAGCCCCAGCAGGTGTCACTTGGAGTAACACAAGGATAGACAATGGTTAAGGCCCTCCAGGATATTAAAACTTAATGATGCTTGGCTCCAATTCTTAATTCGGGGGCATACATTGTTCGTCTCATTCTTCTGAGGCCATGCCTTTCAGACATATAGGTTCATAACGGCATTCATCAGCCCTCTTACTTTGCATTAGCATTTATGTCTTTAGTGCCAATGAATCTGTTTCTTCCATTATGAAAGGTGATAACAAGCCCCTGCTACGTATCCACCCTGACATTGTCCCTTATAAAAAATAGAGTAACAAAACACCCATTCATTTGAGACAATTTCCTCTTTCCTTCAGTGATATCTGTGCTGTAAGTCTGATTCATTCAGAGACATCGGAAGAAGAAAAAATATTGGTTGTATATTGTTTTTATATCCCTATTATGAATGATTTATAAAGATCCACAGGCACACCCAATGTGGGTGGCTGGGAACTGCACCCACGACCCCTGCAGGAGCAGCAAATGCTCTTAACTGCTGAGCCATTTCTCCATCCCTTTTGCAATTCTTTAATTGCTTGATAATTCTGGAAATAAATAATAAAACTATTATTATTATTATTTTTGTTCACATTTTCAGAGAGACATGTGTTGTCCAAGGCAACATACGTCATGATAGATTCCGTCAAGCTCAGAATCCAGTTTTCTCCCTTGTGAGATGGTGTCCTCTTTGGCCCACCATTCTTCTGCCTCAGTGAATGTAACATCTGAAAAAGAGGTAAAGACTCATCCTGGTGAAGCAGGGCTAAGAAATAATAGGTATTTTGAGGGAGTTAAGAAATGTCTTTAAAACTTCAATTTTAAGACTAGGTATATAGCTCAGTGCTATAGGGCTTATCTGGCATGCACCAGGCCCTGGGTTCAGTCCCAACCCCACAACAAAAAATCAAAATCGCCTCCTTGATATACCTAAGAAACAATGTCTAATGTACATTGTGGATACATGGTTTTCATAGAATCCACATGGTGACATTTATTTACTTATAAACTACCAATTTCTTTGGGTTGTGCTGAGATGAGTTTTGGTCTTTTTTTTTTCCCCTACTGATTGCTAGGAAACTTAGTGGTAGCAAGTTTAATTTAGTAAAAAGCTGATTCATACCATGGGAGAGAGAAGAAGCTGATGTCTACCCAGTTCAGAACCTCATTAAGTCTCCCAGTTTCCATAATGGACTATCAATCCTTTTATTACCTCTTCTGCTTTCCTTTCTAAACCACATTTTCCTTCCTTGATGTGAGGATTAATCTTCATCGTCATTTTGACTGGAGTTAAAATCATCATGGAAATAAACTTGTGAGTGTGTCTATGAGGATGCCTCCAGAAAGGTTTCATGGAGCAGAGAAGACTCACCCTGAATGTGTTCGGTGCTGTGCTATGCTCTGTGGCCCCATACTGATTGAAAAGGAGAAAGCAAGCTGCATACCAGCGTTCATCTGTCCCTGCTCCTGACTGCCCATCCAGTGTGAGCAGATGCATCTCCCACTGCATGCCCTGGACCAGACCCTCAAACTGTGAGTAAAAATAAAACATTCTTTCCTTGAGTTTCTTTTGTCAGGAATTTTGTCACAATAACAAAAAGTACAACTAATGCATCTACTTAATAATGTAGGATACCAGCTTTTAGTTCATATCAGAGAATCCAACTTCAGGGCTGGAGAGACGGCTCAGAGGTTAAGAACACTGGTTGTTCTTGCAGAAGACCCGTGTTCGAATCCAAGCACCCACATTGCAGCTAACAACCATCCGTAACTCCAGTCCCAGGAGATCTGACAGCCTCTTCTGACCTCCACGGGCATTGCACGCCATGGGTGCAATAAAATAAAAATAATAAATAAAATTTTTAAAAAAAGAATCCAACTTCAAACAATCTGAAATCTGACTCTTACCAAATATTAGCTGTAACTAAAGTAGTCCTGGTAAAATGACCAAAGCATGTGCTGCTGGCTTTCTCTATGAGATGTGTTAAAAATCTCTCCTTAGGGGCTGGAGAGAGGGCGCAGTCGTTAAGGGCATGTATTGCTTTTCCAGAAGACCAGAGTTCAGTTCTCAGCACCCATGTCAGGTAGCTCACAACTTCCTGGAACTCCAGTTGCAGAGTGACTCAATGCCTTTGACCTCTGCAGACACCTGCACTCAGGTATACATACCCCATACACATATACATGTAATTAAAAATAAACTTTAAAAATCTCTCTTGCCATTCACCACTCATCAAAGAAACTTCTTTTTGCAACAGATGGAGACTATTACAGAGTTCCATGACTGGTCACACACAGGGAATACGTGTCTGAGAGATGCCCAACCCTAAGTGACACACCTGCAATGGAACCTCTACACCTAACAATCGTGAAACATAGTGGGACATGGGGTAGAGAAAATTATAATGCATCCCTCAACTGTCACCAGTGAAACTTCCTTATACAATAAAGTGCAGTGCACACAGAAGGCCACAACTGACCAAAGTGTAGAGAATAAGAGACTGCAGAGTGCATGTCCCTAAATAGGGCTCCTATATTAAACGTTTCCCAACCATGGCTCAGTGACCTTTGTGGAAGAGAGGGTAGAAAGATTGTAAGAGCCAGTCTGGTGCATGAACATAAGGAAACATAGTCTTGCAGGCCTCTGAGAACACGCTCAGATGAACTTAGAGCAATGGTGTCAGCATACACAGGACCCATGAAAACTTAGACGAAAACCCAGCATAGAACTGGGGAAATGGGCAGCAGGCCCCAACCTTAGCCAAAGAGCTATTAGAGGTTGATTATTGCTGGATGAGGGAGAGTTGATTTTTTTTTAAGGGAGTGACTCTAGATAGGCTGACTAGGCTCCAGGGGATGAACTTGCACTGAGGGACAGCTGAATATACAAACTTGATTTGAGAGGCCCTAACATATATGACAGAATGCATGGAATCCAGTGATGGGGTGGTGCAGATAGGGGAAAAGTCTAAATATGATTAAGATGTATTGTATGAAATGCACAAAAATTCAATAAAAATATACATTTAAAACTTTTTCTCTTCAGTGCCAGTGTGAACATGAGAGATCTATGCATATACCTATATCAGCTTAGCCCTCTCTCAGAACTCTTCCTCTTAAATTGTTTTACTGAAACCCTCTCCATTTTTATTACAGGTTGCTGACAGCCAAAGTTGCATATACTTTATCTATGTGCTTCCCAAAATGTCCTTGGAATTGTTTGTAAATATTTATGTAACTGTCAAATATTAATGTTTAATTTGGTGGAAGAAAGGGTTAAACATTACAGAATACTTCTGTGTTGACTGGCACAGTTTAAGACATTGCAGGGAAATATACTGACCAATTAATTCAACCTTGAAACAAACAGAATGGCTCTTCTTCAAAGCTCCCTATCTGTGAATCATGAGGATATTTACAAAAGCCAATTATATGTTATTAGGCAGAAATACTTTATTCTTTCCTCATTCATTAACTCCAAGAGAAGAGAAGGGAAGGGAAATTGGTCATTCCTCAAATTTTCTGTAAATGTTTTTGCTTATTACTAACCTTTATGTGGAAAATTTAAGTTCATATCCAGATCTCCTAGTTGTGGGTTAATACACAGGAGTGAAAATGACTCAACACACCTCCATCAGGCATTGTGTGCAGCCGAGGAATCTTCGTAAATATGGAACCAGACATGTGTTTTAGTCCTCGCTTCCTAGCTTTGTGTCCTTCAATGAAATACTCTCCCAAATCTTTGCTATTATATCTATGAAGCGGATTTAGCACAGCACAACAAAATACAGTATAATAGTGTACATCTATGTAGAATGAATAGAAGTCTAAAATCCAACTCATGGATGGAGAAAGACACCCCTACACCTCAGCTCTCTATTAAAGCAAATGCATTAGAGAGGGTAAAAGATGATATAGAAATATCAGCTTGGCACTCTGGATGGAGAAATGGACTGAAATGAACACAGCTACCCTGTTCAACCAATTCCCTGACCCACTTTGTCTTTCTAGATGTCGTTTGCTGGACTGCTCTTTCAGAGAGCTTTCTCCAGAACTGCATTCCAGTTTCCTCCCTCTTATTTTTCTACCCTGCAAACATATTCTGTATTTTCTAGTCTTGCTTCAGTCAAAACACCGGGCAGACATCTGACACTGTGGGAACTTAGTAAATATTATATCAATCAACAAAGTGCTTAAATGGAAACAACTGCCAAGAAAATCCAGCTCTTCAAACAGAAGCCTTACTTTTCACATTGGCTTATTTTTTTTCCTCAAAACAGTGACTGGAAAGAATCATAACTAAGTACAGGGCTATAATGATCCATGTCAATGGTCTTGGGTCTAACTCCTCAGCCAACGTGTCAAACACATTAACTGATTCCCTTCTGTGAAAAGAATATAAAATACTGATGGCTAAGCTAATAATATAGGGTCAAATTAGAGAAATATGGTCCTATTTTAAAAAGGCCAAGAAATACATGCAAATTCACATATTAAGGTTTTCATTGCTGAAAGGTAGGAATAAAGCTTTAACATGGACATAAAACACTTCAATAAATTTCTATGTCTATCCTAAGACTTCCTAGAATTACAAAAACTATAACTTTCTGATGTAAACTGTTTGTTTTTGTATCTTCCATATTAGTAGTTTCTTAATGCCAATCTAAAAGACATACCTCAGAATTAGATAAACATTACTCATTCTACATAGCAGCATTTAATCATTCATTTTATGATGAGAGATGGAGTTTTTCTGACTTTCAAAATCAGAGGACAGTGACTTGGAGCATTAAGAGTCTACTTTCTCTCAACTGGGCATGGCCGCGCACACCTGTAGTCCCAGCACTCACTTGGGAGACAGAGGCAGGCGGATCTCTGTGAGTTTGATCTACATTTTGAGTTCCAGGCCAGCTGGGGCTACAGGAAGACTCTGTTTCAAAAAGACAAAAAGTAAAAAAAAAAGATTTTACTTTCTCACATCATTTCATTCTCACTTATTACCCCAGGCACACTTGCCCTGTCTACACATTTCCTTCTTAGTTTAAGTCATTAGAGCAATAGCTTATACCTCAAGTTCATCATTAGCCCTTCTTCCTAACAGGAAAACATGGGTAAGCTCTGAAACCTGAAAAACTTACCACTTCTTAAACCGAAATGCCTGTGCTTCCTCTTCTATATGACTCTAAGAATGTTACCCAAAATAGGTGCTAAGCTCCTGACAATATTCAAAAATCAAAATGTGCTTTCAGATGCCAACTATTTATAAAAGGGAGGCTGTCTGCCTCCTGGGAGGGAGGTGTAGCATACAAGATACACTGTAGCAGTTGGGAAGAGCTCCAGATGACATAAAGGGGAGATGCTATTTAACCCAGAGGCAGAAGTAGAGTTCTCAGGCTTACACTGTTGACTCAAAATCTATGGTAAAATTGGCTTCGATATGTGAGAAGTAGAACGCAAAGCTGCAGAGGTTTGAGGGGGAGGTGCGGGGTGAAGGTTTTCATATTTTCTGATTGAGTTCATTACAGGACTTAGCAAAAGTCTTATTTTATGAGGCCTTTCCCGGGGGAACTGAAAGCTGATGTTTTATGAAGTTTCATTAATATATTAAATTTTGTGCTTGCCTCCCAAGGCAGCTTTATGAAGGGAATACTTTTTTTTTATAGAAAAGGAAAAATCTGACATTTTCTGCTTTCTACTGTGGTAGAAAATTTCCACACATCACCACCAGAGTATTTTCCTGCCATCCCGGAATGTTCTTCATACACATCTTTTCAAGGTCCACAAATGCCTTCTATGACAAACACATGTTCAAATTTCTTTTTAGAATGGAGTTTTCTTTCTTTTTTCCCCCCCTTCTTTTGGTCTTTTTGAGATAGGGTCTCCCTGTAGCCACAGCTGGTCTGGAACTTGCTATGTAAAGCAGTCTGGCATCAATCCCACAGAGATTTGCCTGCTTCTGCCTCTTGAGTGCTGAGATTAAAGGTATGTGCCACAATGCCCAACTCTAGAGTGCAGTTTTCTTAGCTGAAGTTCAATTTTAGAACAGTGTATTCTGAAGATTAAAAACAAACAAACAAACAAAAAAACCCTTGGGCCTGGAGGGATGGCTCAGTGGTTAAGAACACCGGTTGTTCTTGCAGAAGACCTGGGTTTGAATTCCAGGACCCACATGGCAGCTAACAACTGTCTGTAACTCCAGTTCCAGGGGGTCCGACAGCCTCTTCTGTCCTCCGAGGGCATTGCACAACATGGGTGTACTCACATACATGCAGGCAATATGCTCATTCACATAAGATAAAAAATAATAAGTAAAATATTAGAAAAAACATAGGTACACAAACCACATTTGTGGTTAGCAGTAAGTATATCATACTTAACAGAGTCACTAAGAATTCTTCATCATTTTGAAAACAATGGCTTTTCTTGTTTTCTTTTAAAACTCTAAGCCAGAGGTCAACAATATACAGCCTGTCAATAAAATCAGTCCTCCCACACTTTTGAAATAAGGTCTTAAGTGTATGCAGATGTGTTCATTTGCTTATGAATTCCTTTGTATTTTATGGAAAAATTTGCTGATACCAGGTCTATAGCAAGTGAAAGAGACGCCTGTATGCTCCAGTTTCATCAACTCCTCCTACGTCTGTTGTGCTTAAAATCCTCTGCTACTGAGATGAATAACATGAATTTTGAAAATGAAAGAATATAAGATTATTGATGACTAAATCTCATAATATGTTTTGCCATTCATTCCAAGATTACCTACAAAATCTGGACGAACCACATCTTGTTAACTGACGTGCTATTAGACTGTCCTGTAAGAACTGGAAATTGCAATATTAAGCAGAATTTTCACATGAAACATTTATCGTCCAGTTCTCATATCAAACATTTAACAAAATATGCAGCTCCATACATGACAGAGTATAGCTTCCGCCTATTTCTCTTGACCTTTTAACATTCCCTTTCCATCTCTGCCATGGTGTTTTATTTCAGTTGTCAGCATTGCATATCAACCCTGCATCAATCATATGAGGAGAGGAAGAGCTTAAAGATTTTACCCATCTAGCTCCAGTCAGCCCTGCATCCAAATCATCCAGAAGAGACAGCTATATGTCAAATTTCTAAAAATATCTTTTGTGGGGTGATAAATTTTACTAACAACTTTTATGGTTAGAACATTTTCCTTAGGCCTAATGCTTTACCAGCAGAATTCCAATCCTTCCTCTAATGTGTTGTAAATGAGGCAGGGAATAACTCTTTGACCCTATTTAAAGTGTTCTGAATTGTAATATTCCTAAAATCTCTGGTTTTTAGTGTTTTTAGCAATATATCCATAGATGAGTTTGCTTTCATTCTTTTTGTTTATAAGGTAAACATTTCCTAGTGTTCCTACCTTGGAGACCTATTATGATTTGACTATGAAATCTCCCCCAAAGGTCTTATGCTACAGACTTGGGAGCCATTGGATGGGCTTTGAGGAGGTGACTAGACCATAAAGACACTGATTTCATCGGTGGGTTCATCTACTGATGGGTTCTTTGCTGAGTGCTAGTGGAAGATGATAGAAATGCCTAAGAAGTGGGAGTCTAAATGGAAGAAGGTCACTCTGGGAACACCCTTGAAGGGTGCTCTTCCTCCCCACCCCTTATCCTCTTTCTCGTTACTTGCTGGCCACCATAAGATAAATATCCCTCTCCTCTGCACAGAGATGTCCTTCCTCATTCTAGGCCCAGAACAACAGAGTCAGCTGGTTGTACACTAAGCATTCTGAAACTATGAACCCAAGCAAATCTTTTCTCCTTTAAGTTGATTAATCTTGGGTATTTTGTCACATTGAAGGAAAGCTGACTAGCACAAGACCTCTATAGGGTTATTGCGTTTGTTTATTTCTATTTGTGTTTCTTTCAGAACTAAGATTTATTCATTAATTGTTTTGTTACAGTCACTGAAAAATGTGTTTCATTTCAATCCTTCCAGGACTCTATAGGGCACCTCCTATCACTGTTCCCACTTTAAAACAAAGGAGTCAAGGCTTTAGATATAATGTCATTTATTAAATGGCACACAGAAAGCTGTTGACAAGGTCCAATGCAATTCCAGGCCTGGGTGACTCCACAGATGAGGATTTAGCTCACTTATCTCTGCAGCTTGGAGAGTGGTGATAGGATCAAATACATCTTCATTTCTTCAATGTCTGTACTAGGTTCTAGTAAAGAGGCCATTCTAGATACAATGTATGTTGACTAAATGAGTGACTAAAATTATTAATAATATATTCTAAGTTTCTATCACAATGTTAGAAATAGAGATGTGTGTGGTGGCACATAGCTACAATCATAGCATGTGCATCAAGCTTGAGGCCAGCCTGGGTGACTGCAGAGTGAGTACCAGGCAAGGCTAGGCTACATAGGAAGATCTTGTCTATAAAAATCCTTAGGCTGGGCATGGTGGCACAAATCTTTAATCCCAGCAATTGGGAGGCAGAGGCAGATGGATCTCTGTGAGATCAAGGCCAGCCTATATGGTGAGTTCCAGGTTAGCAGGGCCTACAGGGAGACCCCATCTCTACAAAAACCATATATATGTATATGCACATTTAGCGGTTGGTATAATCTGGTTTAGCTGTGACTGAGCAAGCCTCATGAGTTCACAGTTTGTTTGAACCAGACATTCAATTAATCAGTCAAAATGGAAACTTGGAGAGTTAATCAGTCATACTATAAATAAAATTGTTCCGGGGAACAAATGAATATGTTACTTGAAAAAAATATATCAGAAAATAATCCTAAAACTTGCCATCTTTGAACTTAGTTTAGAACATTTAAAAATATCTTTTCTCCCCAATTAAGCTCTTTTCATTTCGTATTGTTGAGTCACGGATTCCTAGACATTCACTTTGGTTTAAATATTAATTCCTCATCCATTTCTATTGGAGTTGCTTCTTTACAGAATAAAATAACAAGGTGTGCAGAGCTCTACTGGGAAGCCTCATTCTTACAAAAATTTGGGGGCATATTCTCTCAGTGTCTTTTGAATGGGATTGTGAAAGATACAGAAGTTCTAACTGTATCCTCACCTCCATGACTCCATTTTAAGTTAATCAAACATATGTGTAATGAATAGGATGGAGTGAGCTTTAACCTTGTATTAATAGGTATAATATTAAATATTGTCATAAGTTTAACTATGCTATTTTATCTCTAGGGCACTTATTTCAAAATTCTAGAAATCTCTATTTTTATTCCATTGCATATTTTTAAATGTCCTAATACTTATTTCTCAGTTGTTCTCACCTTAAAAGGTCTTACAGCTTATTGCATAATATATAACAAATATAATACAAAATCTGATTTATGATAGAACCTGTCAACTTTTCAAATGAATACAATTCAACAATGCTTCCAGAGGAAAATCTCTTCCAAACATAATCAAATAGAAGCTTGTTTGAATGAAATATTCGTCTTTGGGGTACGCTAAAGGAAGCTGCATACTTGAGAATCTACAGTTTCTCAGGTTATATCCTTAACTTCTGAAGGAGAAAATTGTGTGGATGTTCATTTAAAAAAAATCCTTGGTACCACTACCATAAGTGAATATAGCTTCCAGTGTTTAAGATATGCCATCAGAGCTTAAATATTGGGCTGTGGGGCTTATGGTTTCAATGACCAGAGTCCTCTCTCTTTGTTCTTTTAACCCAGGAAAGAGTTAAACAAATGAACTGAAATTGAGATTTTGTTTGCTAGAAGGCTCCTGCTCCACACCTTTTAACCAGCTCTAACAATTATGGTGTTTTTTCCCCTGAGAGAATATAGTTTTTACACACTACATCTAGACAGTTTCCAATTGAGAAATTAGATTTTTGTACACATATACATATATATGCCCTAATCACATACCCCTGGATAAAGACCTAAATTATCATTTAGAAGCTTATATTGTTTTAATAGCAGTGATAATTAGATGCAGACTTCTCTTTTAAAGGATTTATTTTTATCGTTTTTAATCATGTGTATGTGTGTGGGGGTTGTGTGTCCATGTGAGTGTAAGTGCCTACTGAAGTCACAAGCATCAGATCCCTTGGACCTGGAGTTATAAGCTGTTGTGAGCCACTTGATAAGGATGCTAGGAACTGAACTTGGGTCCTCTGTAAGGGCAGTCAGTGCTCTTAACCACTGAGCCATTTCTCCAGCCCTGTATGCCAATTTCTGCTGCTACCTTTTAGATTTTCTTACATTTACTCTCAATAGAGCTAAACCTAGAAATAAAGAACCTAGTCAATGGAAAAACTTCTTTTTATATTTATATCACACGGAGTAGTTACTTGTTCAAATAGCCTAGGTATTTTTTTTTTTAGATACAGGTTTTCTAAGCTTTTAGATGGTAAATTCTCATTAGCAACCCACCATCAACAAAACTTGCTTAGACTATGATGCCCCAAATGGAGTATGTCAAGATTCTAATATTCATGTGATAGTGTGTGGAGGTAGGGTCTCTGAGAGCTGATTAGGTCATGAGATTGGATCCCTTACTTCTTCCACTGTGTGAAAACACAGAGAGCAGTCTACAAACCAGGAGGTGGGCCTTCACTGGACACGAATGCCTCAGTACAGTCAGTGATGTTAGACTTGTCAACTTCCAGAACAGCGAGAGACAAATCCTGGTTGTTTAAATCACTGTGACTAAGACAGGAGTATACATATGTACCAGCATACATGTTGACCCTGCTGTATGTAGAGATTCTGTCTTGTTATTATGTAAAATGATCATTCTGGTAAGGTACTCCTTTTCAAAGCACAGAAATAGAAGTTCTATGATTGCTAGTTACCTAGGAAGCTGGTAATGAACTACAATGTAATGCTGTCATTTAGGCTGAGAAATTTCCAGTCACATGAAAATCCAAGATGAGTGTAGAACAGGTAGAAAGACAGTTTGGACTAAAATGGATTATGCAACAAAGAGCCAAATGTGAGAATAGAAAATGTGATGATAAATACCTATCACCAAGTAGCTGATCAAATGCCATTTTCCTACAGACCACATGTGAGCAGATGTGCCCCCCATTTCCACGATCACCTTCTGATTTCTGAGGAAAATATTGTTTAGTGTGGTCAAAATATTTCTCTTGAAAAATGAGCTGCATGCACAAGTGACTTTAAGTATGGAAAGATCCCGAATGAGGCTGATTTCTGCCTAGCTGAGTTTTATGAGATTATCCCAGGGCAACCTAGCTTCCCCATGTTACCAAAATGGGGAAAATCAAGTTAGCAAATAGCATTCTTTTCATGGCTTCTCCTAATGCTGTGGAGGAAGAAGTGATTTAGTACATCTTTCCCTCCTTAACTGCCAGTGACTAGGTTTTGCAATATTACCTTGAGGATTTAGCATTTCAGCTTGCTGTTTCTGACTCCCCAAAATAAGGAAAATGAATTATTTAACATCCAGGAAGCACCAGCTGTGCTGTCTCCTGAAAGCTGAGCTTTTCCCCATCAGCAGGATTTACAATTGAAATAGGTTTCCAATCTAAATAGGCCTACAGTTTTGACAAGTGAACAAGCCTAGGGGGAGAAGAGATATTAGTATTAGTATTTCTCGGTGGGTTTCAGTGGGTATCCTAGAATTCTGCAGAGATTAGTGTCCAGCCTCCTGCCAAATAGACTGAATACACCTGACAGGACAGGCATATCCTTTGAGATCGCTGACAAACACAAGTGATACATGCACTATGAGGGATTCAGGTTAGGTGCCAAGGAAACATTCCTGATGGCCAGTGTTACAGAAGGAGAGAAGTCTGAGGAAATCAATTCCTTCGGTGTTCACAGGATGAAAGTATAGTTCTCAGCAAGGGGCCATTGCACATCCCAGGGCACACTTGGCAATGTCTTTAGACTTGTTTGCTTTTCCTTGTTCCAAATTTGGGAAGGAAGAAAACAATACTACTGGCATCTAGTGGCTGGAGGCCATGGATGCTGTTCAAGATCCCTCACAAGAGAATCTTCTGGTCCCAAGGGTCAATAAAGCTAAAGAAAACCCTGACCATAAGAGAGTACACAAACTTTGAACTCACTTAAATAAAGGCATACTTGAGGGTCCTAAAATGAGCTACATCTAGAAGGCTCTCTATGACCCTAGTTCACTCATCTAACCTAGTCTTAGGAAATTAAACCATTCTCTTCTTGTTTACTGAGGATAAAAATGCTTCTTTACCATCCAAGTAAGAATGCTGTAAAGCCTGGTTCTTTTTCGTTCAAAGTGCTTTCTCTGTATTTCCCCATTTTTATAGCAAACTTTGTTTTTGGAACCAGCTCAGACTCCCCTTCATCCCCTTCATCTTAAAAGCCTTGTTGAATGATTGTAGGAGGCTAGGCCCGATAAAGGGTGATCGTTTTTCCTCTGTCCTCTCTATAGAAGTAGATAATGTAGAAGCGTTTGCATCCCTCATGGGACGTTTGTTGCACTGTAGACTCACTGTATCTATGTGGCATGTCAATTAAATTGTAAATTCCTTGCTGTTTGGGATACTACTTCATACTGGTTTGGAAACACATAATCTGTTTCTATCCTGCACACAGTAAGGACTCCGTAAATGTTTATTCACCATGTCTTCAAATACAATGGGCACCCTCAGAGAAGTGGTTGTTAAAAAATATTAGAGGGACTTTAGTTGCCAGTTTCGCTTAGTGGCAGAAACACATGATCTTAAAACTCCATCAAACGCACTCCTGTTTACAATGGCTCCTGTTCTACAAAGCCAAGGTGCGGGCTTCGATTTCTGGTCTTCATAAAATGAGGCATCAGGATGACTTATTAGAACAAAAAGAATCACTTAAGGTCATTCTATATTGTTAATAGAAAAAGGAGCAATAAGATATAATAAAGAAAAATAGTTTTATAATAGTGAAGTGTCACATTATTAGTCAGGTTTATTAGGGCTGGAGAGTAGTATTCTAAAAGTGGGGGAAAGTCAATCAATTAAATAAAGTGCACATAAATTTAGCTTAATAAAACCAACTAAATTGCTTCTAGACAAAATGCCATAGTGAGCATACTTTTATGAGTTCTGGAAGGGGAAGGATTTGATGATCCAAGGAATACGTTTCTGCTCCTAATTTGAGTTTCTCTTGAACACCATTAGGAATAACTTTAGAAATTCTTAGGACCAGTCCAAGGTTCAAGAATGAAAAGAGTAAGTGCTCAGTGCTCACATTAGATTACTGGTTCCATTCAGTTTAGGTGGATTTTGAGAAATTATTTAGCTCCCTGTGTCTGCCTCAGTTTCCCCACCATTAAAAATGAGACTATGGGGTTCTCACTGGGCTGCTGGGGAAAACCAGATGAGTTCCAAATGGAGTGGAGTAATGGGGTCATATGAGCACATGCCACTGTTGCATAGTACGCTACTTGAATGGGTCTGCATCAGACATGACTTGATCTAACCCTGCCTTTCACAACCTGTATTCTTATTATGCTTGCATTAAAGCAGAGAGTTACATACAATAACCAGAGAAATTACTTACTGAGATACGTTAAAAAAAGTTGAATCATATGACAGATAACAGCATCCGTGTTTTCTACCCATGGTAACTAAACTCACAGGACAATATCTAACGCTGAACTTCACTTTGCTAATAAAAAGAATCCGCAGGAAAAACTGCCTCTTCCACTGTGCATTTCTTAATGAGGAGATTTACAATGTGTAGATACACATTAATTCTCTGAAAAGTACATCAAAAGATTTTAAGCTAGTAAAATGTGAGACTCCTTTTTCTTTTTTTTTGGTTGACTACATTTACTCATCCCATTCCAAGGAAAAGATTCAATATGACTGTACCGGATAAATTTAATTGTCAACTTGACACACCTGGGTTGAGGGAGCCTCAACTGGGGAAT
>NW_008349354.1:2189085-2211577 GCF_000622305.1 Nannospalax galili
GGGAATTGCCTCCATTGGACTGACCTGTGGCCATGTCTGAGGGGCATCTTCTTGATGAGTGATGTGGGAGGGCCCAGCCCACTGTGGGTGGTGCCACCCCTGGGCAGGTGAGCCTGTGTTGCATAAGAAAGCAGACTGAGCAGGGGTCAGGGGAGCAAGCCAGTAAGCAGCATTCCTTCATGGCCTGTGCTCCTGCCTTCAGGTTCCTGCTCTGAGTTCCTACCTTGGGCTCCCTGATGAATTGTGAATCGGGAAATGTAAGCAAAACAAGCCCTTTCCTCCCCAAGTTGGTATTGGTCAGAGTGTTTTTTCATAGAAATCGAAGGCACACTAGAACAGTGACCTTTTGTTAAAGATATGAAAGCGATTAATTTGTTGAATGGGAACAAAAATGCTGATTTACCATTCAAATGGACACTAAGAAATGTTTATGGAACCAGGTATTACCCCCCAAAAAACCCTAGGAATTAACTCATTTTTTTGTCCTTATTAAAAATGCTTGCCGGGCGTGGTGGCACACGCCTTTAATCCCAGCACTTGGGAGGCAGAGGCAGGGGGATCTCTGTGAGTTTAAGGCCAGCCTGGCCTACATAGTGAGTGTCAGGACAGCTGGGACTACAGGCAGACCCTGTCTCAAAAAGACCCCCCAAAAAAAAACCAAAAAAACCCCCTCAAATCTGAGTATTTAAATAGTTTTACCATTTTCACTGTGAATGCCTGATGATTTATAAAAGGCATATTATATACATACTTTGATTCTGAGGCTGTTGATCAAACAACTCCATGGTTACATTTGCAATCACTATATACTGTATGGGAAACACTGGGTCATTTGGGAATCGTGGAAAGGTCCACTATGCAGCAATCTTCTAGCTAGGTTATATGGATGATTAATATTCCTCGTGATTTTCTTCTTGGTATTTCTTGGTCCATACCCATAAAAATTCCTTACTTTGCACTCATTTTTATGCCTATAGTATTATTGGGATTTTTATGCTGACTTCATAACCTTCAGAGTAACTGATCATAGCAAAATATTTCCAGCTTACAGGGAAAAGCTGTCCATTGACCTCAATTTCAATGACTACATTTGGAAAGGAAAACATTCATTACCAATGGAAAGAAACCTCTGTGAAAGATTTTACCTGCTGGCAATGCCCTTTGTAAAAATTCTATTTGGGTACAAAGTTCTAGAGGAAGATAAATCTGATGGAACATCAACTTGGAGTTTCTCAGAGTTCTGGATGATTTTGGACTAATGTTTAATACTGGCATTTCCAGGCTGTGCTGATAACTTTCTATTGACTTGTTATCCTTTGTGACTAGAGGAAAAAGAGCCTGTAGCTTATGACTGTAACCTGTTACTCTAGTGCTTACCACAGAATAGCTAACAATATAAGCATCGAATAAATCTCTATTAATAAAAGCTATTCATAGAGGTGTAATGCATCATCAGTGCAGTCACGAGAAAGTTCGGAGCAAGGAAAATACTTTGATCTCTATAAAGATAACTTTGTAGATGATTAAGTCTGAGGATACATATCAACACCAATTTAAAAGGTTAGAGTTTTAAATGGTGAAAGTAAAAATGGATGAGGCCACGAATGAGGCCTATGTGTGACATAGTCTTTAGGTGGTGAGGAGAAGGCAGAGAATGTGTAATGGTCATTTCCAAGGTCACACGTAAAAGATGGATCAAGAAACAGATGCAGCATTTGCAGGAAAATAGATCTGGAAACTATTACATCAAATACAAACCAAACTCCCAGACAAGCAGCACAAGTTTTCTCCTATTTGGAATCTAGCAAAATAAATACATGAAAATAAAAGGGGGACTAGTACGTATGTTGGAAAAGAAAGGGAGGATGGAAGCTGAAAGAGTGTAGTAAAGTGGTGATTATCATCAAAGTACATTGCATGGGGGACTGGAGAAATGGCTCAGCAGTTAAGAGCACAAGTTGCTCTTGCAGAGGACCTGGGTTCGATTCCCAGCACCCACATGGTGGATAACATCTATCCATAATACCAGTTTCAGGGGATCTGACACCCTCTTCTGGCCTCCATAGGCTTTGCACAGCATGGTGCACTTACATATATGCAGGCAACACACTCATACACATAAAATTTTAAAAATACCAATTTTTTAAAACAAGTGCATTACATGCATGTATAAAATGTTATAATGAAACCCATTACTTTGAAAATATTCTAATAAAAAGATAAACATAACCAGGTTTCTTCTTTACTGGAGGAAGAATAAATAGATATATTTTGTTGTGAATAGATACGAGGAATACATTTTTCTAGAGAGACATTAAAAAGTGAGTAGATGACAGGACTTTTGAATATAACAAAGCTTTCTGAATGAGGTGTTGAGACTGTATAAAAATCTATTTTTAGTTAAATTAAATTTCTTCAATGTAATCGCAATTACTTAATAGTTTAAAAGCGTGGTCAGTAGAAGTGGAGTTAATTCTATATTTCATATGGCTCTACAAAATACAGTATGGATATGGATTCAAATTTATTAAGTGATTTTACCAATTTCTAAAAATAAAGTAATTAGTCTGAAGGTGGTAGCTATCAGTAGCTTGTGGTACACCCATCACTCCATCGACTAGAAAAACATCCTTTCACCCCATGCATCAAGTGATTTATAATTGCCATTTCAAGATCATAAGAGAGTGAGTATATGATTTGAGAGCCCACTGGGTAGCTAATGGAGCTGCTTTCTAGTGACCCAAGAAGGGCACTTAGGCTGTTATGGCTCCCATGGACCTGAACTGCTTTAAATCTTCATTACACCATAATGAATACACTTTTTCTTTAATTAGACGTTGTGCTAATACTATTTAAATATGAGTTGACTTGCAACTAGGATCCTGCCCACAAAGCCAGGATACAGGTATATAAGAGGTGGATATCTCAAGCTTGCTCAAATCAGTAAATGCATGTAGAATAAAATTGTATTATTATTCTCACAGGTTAAGAGGAAAAAGATGTTCAACTCAGATGAAAAATTTTGACAAGTCTTATTTCAACTGAAGCTGGGAACACTTTTTTCCCTTTTTGAGACAGGGTCTCATGTAATCCAACTCACTATGTAAACAGGATGATCTTGAAAGTCCAACCATCCTGCCACTGCCTCCCAAGTGCTGGGATGATAGGCATATACTATCAAGCTTGGCTTAAGTGGATGTTGTGGATTGTAGCCTGTATATATATTCATGTTAGAAAAGGACTTTACTTCCTAATCGATTTTAAACTCTTAATATGAAGCTTATCTTTTTATACTTAAAGTGCAACTAAAAAGCCAAATAGTTAATTTATCTGAACTTTTTCTAAAATAATCCACTTATTATTTATTATCTGCATGTATGTAAGTGCACCCATGTAATACAATGACCATGGAGGTCAGAAGAGGACGTTAGAGCCCCTGAAACTAGAGTTTCGAATGGTTGTTGGCCACAATGTGGTTGCTGGTAACTGAACCTGGCTCCTCTGCAAGAGCAGCCAGTGCTCTTGACTGCTGAGCCATCTCTCCAGTCCTACCTGACCTTTTTGTTGGACACATGTTTCTTTATCTCCTATCACATAGTTAACAAGAGCATAGGTCAACAATGAATGGTTTGTGAATTCATTTCAAAGGAGCAAACACTAGTCACCTTAGGATGTGTGTGGAGCTAATAGCAATGAGTTCAAATTGAAGGTCTGTTTCAAGTTCTTGTATTATAATTCTTTGACATATCAAGATTTATTACATCTGCCTGTTTTACAATGATAATAAATATTTACCACGTGACAACAGTTCTTTACAATTAATCTCTTTGTACAAATCTATTAAGCCGGTGTGTCTTATAAAGTGTCAAATGATATATTTTCCTGAAGATGGGCAATTCAGGACATCTTTGAAGTACAGCAAATTAATTAAGACATCTTATTTCTATTTAGTCAATTACAGATTAAGGAAGTACAAAGGAGGATAAAGTTGCTCCCATTAAGCACACAGTTCCTATGGAGGCAACTTACCTGTAGGAAAGATGGTACTCTTAAGTTTGGGGCATTTGTTCTCTTATTTGAGACCCCAAACTGAACATGAAGCTTGTTTTCAGTGGCAGTGTTGTGGGTCCTGGTTCATGCTGCTTGGTTTCTCACCTTTTCTGCTAAATCATTGGGCAAAACTTCAGAATCTATTTAGGGTCAAAGGCCCTCTAATGCTTCTCAATCTGGTTGTCCACTGGAGTCGTTTAAACAGCATGAAAATACCAGTGCTCAGGTCTTTCTCTTGAGATTCTGCTTTAATGGGTCTGAGGAGAGGCCTTGAACATCAGGTAACTGGAAAGTTTCTGAAGTGATCCTTTGAAGAATCATTGAGTTAGTCCAAGTGAATGCCAGTAAAGATTGCTTCTCGGTTTGATAAGCCACCAGGCATTCTCAGAAGCTTAAACTTGGATATAGTCCTTAATGATGTATAGCATTTTGAAGTTGGGTAGTTGGGTTACAGATAACTTAGGTCCTCTTAATTTATTTCTTTTTTTTTCTTTCTTTTTTTCTGTCTTTTTGAGCCAGGGTCTCCCTGTAGCTCCAGCTGGCCTAGAACTCGCTATGTAGACCAGGCTGACCTTGAACACACAGAGATCTGCCTACCTCCACCTCTCAAGTGCTGGGATTAAAGGCGTATACCACCATGCCTGGCTAGATTCTCTTAATTTCTATCCAAATTTTTCCTGTGATAACACTCCCCTGGAGCCTGTTGACCTGTGTTTGTATTCCAGTTTCACAAATAGCCATATTTACAAAAGCAGCATTCTAAATCATATAAGGAAATGTTCTTTCCCTAACGCATCTATTTATGAATCAGGAGGTTTTTTTCTTTATGCCTATTAATGCATAAATATGATTCTCAGATGTGTTCTAAAGACTATCTTAAATAAATAGCCATAAAATTAACTGAACTTTTATGCAAAAAATAAAATGATAGTTACAAATATGCTTACAAAACAGTGGCAAAAAATAGCATCAAACAGGCATGTATCCTATGAAAAGCTGAGAGATAAATAAGTTAAGCAACACATTCAAAGTCACACAAGCAAATTGAAAAATTTGACTCAAACATAAATTTGTGTGTTTCCTATTATTTCCTTTATCATTATTTTACAAAAATGGGCTAGGTGTGGTGGCTCATGCCTATAATTACAACACTTGTGGAGAAAGAAGGGAAAGAAGTTAAAGGTCATCCTCCACTCCATAAGGAGTTCAAGGCCAGCTTGGACTACATGAGACTCTGTCTCAAACAAGCAAGCAAACAAATTAGAAGACCGATTCAATCATTAATTGGTCCCCCCCTTTTTAATTCCCAAAAACGCAAGACTCAGCTCAATAAAAAAAGTTGTTACTTTAGGCTAAGTGGGACAGACTGCAAAGGAACACCTTCAACTTTAATGCCATCATTGGAAGTGGCAGATTCTCTGAGCCCAGGAAAAGTTGGACAGCAAGAAGGACTTGCAGCTATCAGTTACTAAGATCTTTTTCTATAGGGAAGTTGATGAGTAAGATGGAATCACTACATAAGACAAACTAACTCTGAAAGTAGAAAACTTGAGCACATTTTCAGAAGAGGTACTCTGACAAGATGCAGTTTGTTAATAAAAAGTGTCTGGTTTATCTAGAGAGCATCTAGTTCCTTAAAAGGAACCCCCAGGGTAAAGAAAAACTGGTTGAAGAGAATGAAAATAGGTGGCAAGCTGCTAATACTGGCTTTATGTGCTAGTCCTTGGAGAGGTGTGTCTATCTGTGAAAGGGGGTCATTAAACTAGTTCAGACCCTGAGCTGCTCTCAGGGCCCTGGGGAACTCTAGCAGGTGCAGGTCCCATGGAGATACTTCCTGGTGCCCTACTATCTCTGTCTTTGTGCCCTGTCATGCCTCCTCCACTTGTTTCTGTCTCTGTGCTGCAGAGATCATGCCATACACTAAATTATATAGGAAAATAGCTCATGAGAAAGAAGAAATGACCAGCTGGGAGGCCTGGGAACCACAAGTCAGCTGGATATGGAATGCTAGGGTGGTATCTGATGTTTTCTACTCTTTGTTGAAAAGGATGTCTCAAACACTTCCTGGCAACCAAATCGCACTCAATGAGACTCTTCTTCCTAGGCAAATACATTTGCAATTACTTGGGTTTTTTTTTTTCTTTGTGTATGTAAAAACTCTGTCACTAAATAATATTGAGAAGCTATAAATGTGAGCAAAATATGATTTCCAGTCTTAACAGCTTTATGTTCTTGAAGTAAAGGAAAAAACATTGTAAATAGCATATATAATTACTACTGCTGTTGTAAAAGTGTTAACAGCCTGCTTTATCTTGTTTTACTAAAACATTTGTATACAGAATAGAAACCTCATCATGTCTGAAGATTCAAGTTTGTTGTTTGTGAATATCTCCATCCTACAAATTTCATTTCTAGGCACTGATCATATGCTTGTATTAATCATAGTTTTCTTTTTAATCATTTATTTTCTCATATTTTTGGGACAGGGATACCCTGGATAGCCCAACTGTCCTGGAACTCACTATGTAGACCAGGCTGGTCTCATACTCACAGCGCTCTACCAACCTCTGCCTCCTGAGTGCTGGCATTAAAACTGTACCACCATGCCCAGTACTCATTTTTCCTTGTTTGAAAATATGCAATAGACTCTATCTGGTGCAAAAGAAGCTTCTTTGATGAGTGGTGACTGGGATATTTATCTGTAAATGCAAGGATAAATATTTTACATAGTAAGGAATTATATTAGTCTAGGGATGTGACAGTCTTGGGTTTTTCTCTAAGATCTATGACCACTCCAGCCATGTGTATTTGGTTATGTTTACATTACCACAGGAGTTTCCTCCCATTTAGTGGGCTTTTAGTCCAGTGGGTAGCTGTTGATCATCCACAAAATAAAAGCACAACTACTGAACCAATGTCTAATGCTGCGCTGGTCATTGATGTGGTTATTTGGTCTTGAAGCTGGTGTTGGATCGTGGATTGATGTTTTCCCTTGGCACATTCATAGTGCTCTCCAAAGCTATGAGAGCTCGCCTTCAGGGGAAGTGGCTTTCAGGTCAGTTCCAGCTCCATTGCTCCAAACCCTGTGTCTGAAGTATGTTCTGTCTTCAGCAGTAGGATCTTCCCTTCAAGTTCTGTGAGGCAAACAAGGACTGTGGCAATAGCCTGTGTGATTTTGGGAGTCTCTTGGACCACCCTGGCTACCAACTCAAAGGAAGGTTTCTCCTGTATGGCACTGTTTCTTGTTATGTAGATTTTAGCTGTACCCATGGACTCATGTGAAGATATTGGTCACACACACACATTGCCTTTGAATTGCCTAGGCCTAAGTGACACATCTACAATGCAACCTCTACATCTAAAGCTCACGGAACACAGAACAGGGGTAAAGAGGACACTAATGAATCTCTCAGTTCTCATAAATGAAGCTTTCTTATGCAAGAGAGGGCCAGGAATACAAAAGGTCACAAATGACCAAAGCATAGAGATTAGGAGTCTGCTGAATGCTGGTTCTTAGACAGGATTCTTAACTTAAAATTCACCCACCCAAGGCTCAGGGACCATTGCAGAAGAGGGGGCAGAAAGATTGTAAGAGCCAGGGAGGAGGTGCAGGACCATATGGAAATAGAGTCCAGCAAGCTCCTGAGACCCTGCTCATATGAACGTACAGCAATAATGTCACCATATACAAGTCCCATACAATCTTAAGCAGACAAAAACCCAGCATAGAGCTGGGAAAATGGACAGCAGGCCCCAATCTTAGTTGAAGAAATATTGGCAACTGATTACTGCTAGGTGAGGAAAAGCTGATTTTCCTAAAGCAAGAACTCTAGATAAGCTGACTAGACCTCAGTAGATGAACTTGCACCAAGGAACATCTGGGGACACTAACTTGACACAATAGGCCTTAACACAAATGACAGAATGTATAAATTCCAGGGTGGGGGTTGGGCTATGGGAGGGTGCCAGTGGGGAAGGGAGTATAAAGATGATTAAGATTGATTGAGATGTTCTGTATTAAGTACACAAAATTCAATAAAAACAAACTGAAAAAAATATGCCATAGAAGGTATTTTGGATAAGTGGAAACTTAATTCATTGTAGTCCCTTAGAATTATCAAAGCAATAAATATAACATGGCCAGCATATGTAAATGGATCATATTAAGAGTTACTTAAATTTCCCCTGTTCACTTCTCTACTTGAGTAAGTCTCTGGCACTTAGAGAATTTTATATGTGAATTTCCAGAAGTTCTTATCTTTTATTGGTTTCCAGTTAGATCTTTCCCTGCCTTCTTTTCTAGTTCCATGGCTGGCATTGCTAAGGGCATTAGAATTGGAGCTGGAAAACTGTAAACTCCTTGTCTCAAAGTCAGCTCCTTTATCAGAACCAATGAGAGGCTCCACGCTGTTCTACCCTTGTGTAATACAGGGGATAAAACAAAGCAGGGCTTGTTCTCATTTTGATAGGCTGCAAATTCAGAGAACAGGGGCTTCAGACCTTTTTGAGGCGGAAAAATATTGGTGCTGGCAGCTTGGTGCCTTTGCTGGTCTCCAAATGTTATTATGTAGATTCAAATAATGCAGTATTTATTATATACGCTTACTAATTTTTTTTGTCTGAAAATTAAGCTTGATCAATTGTCCTTTGTTTTTGTTTCCTAAATCTGTCAAATCTACTCAGTGTCCTAGGCATGTCATGTCCTCTGTAGCATTTCCTCCTCTGCATCCACATAGTTCATAGGTTCAGGGAGGCAAAGTATCTCTCTCCGTTTTCTGGTGGTCCTTTGTCTCCTGAGTCTGAAGCTATGATGTTCGTGCTTTGTGGATCTTTGTGTCACTCACAAAGGCTGTTTTCCATGGATTTCAGGTACCACATCTCTTCTGAGCTTAGCCACAGTTGTAGAATGCTAGTTTGACCTGAATGAAGTTTTTCTTATTCCCTTAAAATGTTCCTCTAGATCAGTTCCTACCAACTTCCATTTTCTTGACTAAATTCCTCCAAGAAAATTAATTTATATAAAGAATGCTCCTAACCCTATTAGTTCACTAGGCACACACAGCTGTGTTTTAGCAGACTCATTACAAGCCCAAAGTTCAAGTTAGAAAGTTCTGTAAAGTGCTTTTTAGAAATAAAAATGCTTTTTATTTCTAAAGATCTTAAAGGCATTCCATGGAAAGGAAAAATGGTTTGGGGAGGGCCCTCAAGTTTTATTTAATCTCGACTGTGTGAAAGACAGTCCAAGCAAAAGAAACAGTATGAATAAAATAAAATAAAATAAAATATAACAGAAATATTCAGAGTGTGTTGGGTTTGGTTTCTTCCCACTGTTCTAAGCAACTGGCTTGTAGTCCTCTGTTCAGAGTATGGTTCTTGGAAGAGAAACATAAACATCCTTTGGGGGCTTGCTAAATATGCACATACTCAATTCAGCTCTAGACCTCTGAGGCAGACGTTTCATTTTAGCAATATTCTCAAAGTGACAATTATACTTTGTGAAGTACCACTTTAAATATTACAAACTCATTTTATGTACCCAATACCAGGAGGTATAGGTCATTATGAGGAAACAGAGTTATAAAGAGGTTAAAAATGCACCCCAAATCAGAATTAATGAGGGCAGCATTAAGATATTTACCTAGACAATCTGGCTCCACAAACCCTGGTCTGACATTATGATCTAAGACTCTCAAGAAATTATTAGCATGGCCTGGCACCTCCGTAACTCTCACTCTAACTTCCATTCATAGTGGCTGGCTTTATTCTATTTTATAATTCTATTTTGAGAGGGTGTCAGATCCCCTGAAACTGGAGTCATGAGTGTTTGTTAAACACCATGTGGATACTGAGAACCAAACCTGGGCCCTCTGGAAGAGTAACCAGTGCTCTTAACCACTGAGTCATCTCTGCAGCCCCCACAGTGGCTTTTGTTCAATGTTTGTATGGTACGATGATCTCCCCATCAAACTTCTTCAATACCATCTAACTCACACTTTCGTGTTAACCCCCTCTCCCCCTTCACAGCTCAGTTCACAGCCATTTCTTCAGAAAGCAGTTTTTAACACCACAATATCTGGTACTTACTCCCAGAGTTCCATATATTTTTCA
The DNA here is from genome assembly GCF_000622305.1 of Nannospalax galili. Classification (NCBI taxonomy): domain Eukaryota; kingdom Metazoa; phylum Chordata; class Mammalia; order Rodentia; family Spalacidae; genus Nannospalax; species Nannospalax galili. The sequence continues at coordinate 2,199,244 of NW_008349354.1, forward strand.
CCCATGGTAATCTATAATTATGAATTTAATATGTAATTTTTGTCTCCATTGAACAGCAAGCACGCCACCTGTTTTATTTCCCACTGAGTTCATAGAGGGCAACACAGTGCCTGACAAAGAGCAGACACACAGTATTTACATGTAGGAATGGCTTTGAATTTTACCTGCGTGATGTATCTCATCCACGTCAGCACGACTGACCTTGACAACTAGAACCAAACATTCCCTTTCTCCAGGTTATTAAAAGACCTTGCCACTGAGAGGGTGGTGTAAACTTTGAAGCTAATTTTGAAATACCGAATGAAACACACATCTGGGTCTGCATTCAAAATTTTCTGAACCTGTTAACAGCATTGAAATAATTCTACCTTTTCAGGACCTAGAGCCTACAGTCTTCCCTTAGTATCCATGGAAAAGCCCTGGCAGGCCCAATATTCGTAATGCTTAAATTCCTTATATAGAATGGCTTACTATATCCCTATGACATACATGTAACTTCCTGTGTACTTTACGGTTTTTCTCCTGTGTACTTTAGAGTACTTATAATATCTAATACAGTGTAAGTGGTGTATAAATAGTTTACTGCATTGTTTAGGGAATACTGAAAATAAAGAAGTCTTTATGTGTTTAGTAGCATTACAATTTGTTTCTCCAACATTTTCCGTCCTTGCTAAATCTACAGTTTTGGAACCCAAAGATGCAGCCGGAGGGCTGACCTCACTCTGGCTGTAGGTTTTGAGACAGCAGGGGTAAGTCAGAGGGTCCTAGCTGAGGTCTTTCCACTTTGCAGGGTGACTCCTGAGAGGAAACCTTGCCTATTCCTACCCAAACCCTTTACTTAAACAGAGTTCATTCATTTCCCAGTGCTGCTCATTAAGAACCTTTCAGAGGCCCTGCATTTCTCAGAATGACAAAGAATGAGCCTTGATTTCATTGAACAACCTTGCCTAATAATCCTGTCTAAAAATTCATGGACTACCACGTCACTTTAAAGGAACACCACCATAATTTTGTGTCTCAGCCCCTCAAGTCTTCTTGGTCTTATGTGTATTCCTGTATATTGTGTTCTCAGATATTAAGGTCACTGAGCTAAATAGAGCTGAGCATTGTAACTACTACAAAGTAACTGTGAAGGTGTGGGAAAATGCTTAAGAGGGCTTGCTTTAATTTCAGCATTTTCAGAAAATACTGAATGACTGTAATCTACTTTAAACGTCACCAAGTAACTGGCCCAAAGACAAATGATAGGGGTGAGGGCTTTTCAACATAGAACAATAGCTTGGCAATTTTCTACATATTTTCTTGAAGTTTTCATCATATTTCTCAACGGAGAGTAGCTCCACTAAGCTATTTTTTGAAACTTTCAAAAAAAAATCTGAAAAGATACATGCCACTCTCAAGTCACGAGTTAGAAATACTGAGGCCCAGTTTGGTGCTAAGGAGGAATTTCTGACATGCCAATGTCAATAAAAGGAAGAAACTGAAGCTTCTCGGGGCTAAACTAGGAACTTTGAAGTTTCAGATTTCTTCATCAAAATGTTAAATGGAAAGCATGAAGAAATGTCTGGACCTAACTGAACTAGGTCTGAACATGTGCTGATCAGTTCTCAGAATTAAAAGCAGCCTGGCCCAATCATGTTGTAATAGCCACTGGGTAAAATGCAAAATCTTATGCAAATGTAATGTATTTTAGAGTAGTTCTAATAAAAATTTTTTAATTAGGAAAGATTAAGGAAAACCCGTTACAGTAAATTAGCCTTAAGGGAACAGTAGAGGCAAAAGAGTGTTTTACAGGGGGCTTGAGGGAGTCATTACCCCCATTATGCACATCTGTTATATTGTAAACAGCTCTCTGACTTCCACCCCCCACTCTACTTCACGTCTTTGGTGGCCCAGAATCCTTGAGGAAACCTTCATCAGATCAGGTGAGGATAAGGACTCTTCCTCAAAAATATTATACCAAGCAAAGTGCTCCAGTCTCAGAAAGACACAAATTGCATTTTCTCTCTCATATTTGGATTGTAACCTTTAATGTTTATACATGTGTTCCTAACAGAGTGTGAGTGTTGGTCTAGGTTATGAAACTGGATAAGAGACACTGGGAGCAGGAAATGGATCCGTGAGGAAGGGAGAATGGCTAAAGGGCACATAACATCAGAGTAGAAAGGGAGCTACTGGGGGTGGAAGGGAACAAGAGTGGAGACCGGGTATGTGGGAGCATAAAAGAGGCTACTGGGGTGAAGGCACAAGAGACAGGACATGGGTACAGGGAAGCAGATGGCAAAGAAGAATCAACATCAAGAAATTTTGTTTGAAATGCAGTAATGAAACCTAATACTTTGTATGCTAATTAAAAATAAATTATTTTTAGAAAGCACTGCAGATTAATAATTCCCTTAATCTTTTAATACTAAAATTGACAGACGCATACATAGGTAATTATAAATATTATTTAATTTGGTTAAAGCAGGTATTTGCTGGAACCAACCAGAAGGTACTAAGCCACAGTACCATGTAAGTTTTAGTACACTTTGTGTACTGGGAAAAGTTTAGTGAAAAAATGAATTCTTAGCGTAGCAGCTAGGAAACACACATGCAATAATTTAGTTGGAAACCTATAATTAGTGTTTTTCAATAGCATCACTCAAATCTATTGCAAATTCACTGTGATAATACTTAAATACAACATGGAAAAATGTTACATAACACTAATAAAATAACTTTGTTGGTCGACAAAAATTTCTGCAATTTCTTGGCCTGGCTCTGTCAATTTGTCAGATGAAGAAAGTGAGACCTAAATTGGTGATGAGACAAGTCTCTCATATAACCAGTCTTTAAAGTACTAGTGTTAGAACCCTTGAATGGGTCTCAATTTAAAGTGCATGGTACTAGCTCACAGTACCTCATCGATTTTTTATTTTTTCTTGACGCAACTGCATGCCAGAGAAATCCAATCTTGCTTGGCACATAAGCCCCTCACTCGAAACTTTAGGTCACATTCAAGTTTCTCACTTTTAGCTAATCCTAAAGCTTTACCCCAGTTTGTTCTGAGTTGATGGGAAATGATATCAAGGTGAAATCATGTACCAATAAAGAATTTTGTAGCAGTTGTCATAATGGGCAGATGGTAGAAGTTTGGAAGACTGGAAGCTTCATCCCTGTCATCTTCTGAACTGGTCACTCTGAGCAAGGTGAGTGGTGTGAAAACTCAGGAGTGATTTGTTAATATGGATTTGGAATGGCTGCGGAAGTATAGCTACACTTTTCATTTATCTATTGCTACAGAGAACAACACAGGAAACAATACGACCAACAGTGTATCGTAGCTCAGACCGCAAGTTTTGGAATGGGACAGACCTGGGTTTAAGTCTGAGCTTGAACAAACACTACTGTGGAATTCTCATGGAAATCACTTCAACTCCTTGCTCTTTCCCTATAAAAATGGTAATACACTGTATAAACATGCAAACTAAATGACGCACTCTCCAGGAAACACCTAGAACTCCTTAGGATACAAACTGAATGTTCTCTATGGTCACAGTGTTTTCCTTACTAAGACGAAGAACATAAAAATAAGCTTAAATCAGATTATTTGAGAAATTCTTACATATATATCTCAAGACATTTTAGAACAAGTTAAGGATCGGATTACAACATAACTTTGTCTTAGAAATGTCTAAAATTAATGGTCATCACTCTTTAAGTTGGCTCAATTTGTCCTTCTGTTGAGATCAGAACTATATAATTAACTGTAACATCTTCCAAATGTGGACAGTGTATTCAAGGTTAGCCCGAAGTAACCACTGTCTTCTATTAATGAGCAAGAAGGACTATCTTCGCTATTGTTCTCAAATGTGGCATGTTGCTGCACATAGTGATTCAAAAATGTGTTCAGTGGTATGGTAGCAAATGTGACACAATGCGACGGACAGGCTTCAGGGAGATCAAATCCATTTTACAACTTTATAATTATTTATAAGCATATTGTTGAGATCTAGGACCACACTTGTAATTTACCAATGACTAGACCTGCTTACTTTAAAAAAATTGGGGATAAGCCAGGTGTGGTGGCACACACCTTTAATGCCAGCACTTGAGAGACAGAGGCAGGCAGATCTCTGTGAGTTCAAAGCCAGCCTGGCCTACATAGTGAGTTCCAGGACAGCTGGGGCTACAGGAAGACCTTGTCTCAAAAAGACAGAAAAAAATGGGTATATACGAGCACTGCCACTTCTGCAGATAGAAAAATAAATTTTGATGAGTTATCCACAAGGCAGGGAAGCATAACCTGTGGCCGCCTCCACTTTTCAGATGATGGTGGAAACATTTATTGCAATCTAGAACAGCCTTGTCTACAATTCCTGAGTATCCATCTCACTAAAAACAACAACAACAACAACAACAAAAAACCCCAAAACAGTGGTACATTTCAACAAAATGTTGAATATTTTACTCAAAATTTAATCTGGCCACGTGGCATTAATTTATCCCATATGTGTATTTCATATATATGTATATACACATATATTTATAAGTAGTAGTCCAATTATTGACGTCCAAAGCACTGCAGATTAAAAATTCCCTTAATGCTTATAAAGAGATCTGGAAAATATACAGAATTTCTGTAAAACAGAAGCATGTCACAAAGGCTCAACACTTGCTAATAACTCTGTGACATTAAATAAATGCACTGATTATTAACCAATGGACATTTCTTGTGAATACGGTCTTCATGGAAGTAGATAAGTGTGGGGCAGAGGGGAGCAAATAGCACAAAGTGTATAAGACATATAACTCTTGTACTCAATCAAGGATATAACATAAAGGTCATTATGCAAGATAGATTACAGAATTTGTAGTATATAGGTACAAGGTGTTTCATACATTTGTGCCTTTTCTACATATCTTTTGAAATCCTGTATATGTTTCATTACTTCTGTAATATTTTAAGTCAATCCTCTTTTTTTTTTCCACATCAGGTGTATCTAACCTGGGTGGGTGAATTCTTTCATAGCAGCTAACTCAGTGTGGCCCTGCTTCTTGATGACATTGTCAAGATAATCATGTTTATCTGTTCAAAATCTTTCTGTGCTCAGGACTACCTGGGTGCTTTAATATTTGAAACATGACCCTGCAACCATCACAGCTGAGGTTTCTGACCACTTCTCTGTCCTTCAGTGCTTACATATCTTTAGTCTATCTCCCTGCCCTGCCCTACTATTTCTTTCAGTCTCAGTGATTGACAGTCCCTACTCACGTTATGCAGTTACTGCTATTTATTTTGCCATTTCCCTCGACTTTTGACGCTTGTCTATTGTTAGCATTTTCTACCTCAAAATTCTCCATATTGGACAGAGATGTGAAGAATGGCAAGACAGAGAAGAACAAAGAGAATTAAAGAGATAACATGTGCATATGAACTCTCCCCTTGCATCCTAAAAAAAAAAAAAAACAAAAACCCACCAGTAGTGGTCAAACTTTAGCATCCCGACATCACAGAGATGCACTTTGAGAAACATTAACATGTATGAATTAAAATCATTTGAAATAACACACAGTCACAACAGAATGTCATCTCATTGTGCTGTATGCCAGAGAACTGGAGACTCAGTGATAGAATTCTAGGTACCGGTGCTACTTATTAAACTGTACCATGCACTGCATGAGCATATGTAAGATTGCGTCTGGCTTGAGAAGGTGCCCTGTTCTTAGAATATCTCAAAGGGCTCATTTATCCCAAGATAGCTTAAAGATATCAGCTGAATCCATAAAGACAGACTCAAACCAGCAAATCTGAGGAAAGACTGATTTTTAGAATGTAGCTGAATAAGGACTTTAGCTCGTGTGTAATATTTCTGCTCCTTTTATAAATAACAGATTAATTATCACATTACTCAGTAGTAACTTTGTAATGAATTACAGCATTCCTTTATGATTACCCATGGATTCTTGCCAACATGTCTATCAGCCAATCAGAAAGTGAAGGTGGATCATGATTTATGGGCCAGCATGGTGTTGGCCCAGGAGTGTACTCCAAGAATGCAAAGCCCAGCTTGCAGGGAACTCTTGGTGAATGACATCTATTACTTTGAAACCCCACAGAGGCCAGAGTCGTACTTTTCTTGGCCCAATTTCTCATTTGCTTAGAAGAACACACAGTAAGTCATATGGGTAAATCAATGATAATTAAATGAATACTTCAGAGATTTGTATTACAAATATGAAAACGATACTGTCAGATAAACAAAGTGTCCATAGTTGCTGACTGGATAAAACTCTTCCACCTGGAGAGTACTGCTGAATAAAGCCAATGGAGATCCAATTAGTTATGCTTATTAATGAACTGCAAACTTGACTCAATAGGGAAAACAAACTGAAGTTCAGGTATGATCCAGTAGCAAGTCTTTCTTCACTCAAGATGATTGTCATGGGAAAGAATTCAGTTAGGACTCTGGGCGAGAAAGACTACCTCTCCACCACATCCTTTCCTTAGCAGGCAGTAATGGTGATGGCAAAGGATTCGGGAAATGAACAGCATGCTGCCCGACCACAAATATCCATCATGCTCCCATCAGTAAGTATGAAGCAGGCAAGCCCTTCGCCTAGGTTTAAAGCTGATGAATCATCTGTCTGCTTTCCCTAAACCTCAAAGAGCTACTCAGCTTGGTAGAGCTGGGACCCTTGTCAGCCCCTGGATCCCTTCAAACAAGGTATCATGCTGAAAAGGCAAGGTAGGAGGTTTTCTGAGGTGCCTTTAGTTTCTCACTCTAATAACTTGCCCTTTAATTCAGGAAAGGATATTTCCCTCAAAAAATCTTGATGAAGTTACTTTAAAAATTATGTGCCTGTGCTCACTCTGCTAAATAAAAAAATGGGCATTTGTGAAATTCTACCATAAACTGGGGTTTTTCCTGTTCTACTATCTCCATGGAAACACATACATACATACAGACAGATACAGACAGACAGACAGACACACACACGTACACACACAGAGTCTTCATACGCATTCAAAGGAAGAACACTGTCTTCTCGGGAAACACCTGCCTTGAGAGTTCTTGGTGCATGTCTGGAGCATGCACAGGGCGGAGCACACAAATGGTGCAGTGACTCTTTCAGAAGTCACACTTGTCCCTGAAACTTCAGTCACCTGGAGACTGCACACCTCATTGCCTGCAGCAGCTCAGCCCTCATCCTCAGTGGAGAATGAAATCTCATTTGAGTGTCAAAATCTGACTTGAGAGGCTAAACAGTGTAGTGCATTTGATACTGAAATAATCGTTCCTTGTGATTGTTATTGGTACAGCTATAAACAATCTCATTTGGGATTTTATGAGAAAGGAAGATAGTCCGAAGTAAACTAATGTAGCAGTTAAGGACACATCCCTGTTTTGATCCATAGAGAATTCCTGCCTCTTTTGCTCTGCAAGCTCACATTCACATAATTCCTAGAGTCTCTAGCATTCATAACCCACACACTCACAGGGAAGCAGAATTCCAAGTCCCTCCTTGTCAAAAATGAAGCCAGGCTGAAGATGTCAAAAGGTGGATATGGCACCAAGTGGATGTGTAATCAGTAATAAGAAATACATCGAGCCCCGTCATGAAAAGAAATCCCCCAACTGTCCAGGACACCCCCTCCCCCTCCACTCATTCACTGATTTATTAACCCTGAACAAAGACGTAACTGCAGGGTCTCAGAAACTTTATTTTGCTTTTTCTTTTTGTGTATTTTTTTTTTTTGGTCATTCTTTTGAATTAGCTTTGAATTTCATCTTATCTAGTCGTACCATTGCCCATTTTCCTCACTCAGTTGCCCGTCATTCCCCGCCCCCAGAAATGAAAGAAGCCCTTAGCTTCTGTCTTAAGGATGAGACCTCTGCATTTTCTTTGCTTGTTTAGGGCAAGAAATGAAGTGTTGCCTCTTTAATTGGCAGAGCATGCAGTAGGAGCATACCTTTAATTTAGTGTTGGGATACCTTACTTGCACCCTGGCTGTTGTCTTATTGGAGACGGCAGCCTGCCTGAGATCCTCTAGCACTGAAATAATATCATCCAGCACGCATTTCTTATCCTGATTTCTCAACACACACAGATGGGAAAAAGTATAATTATAGCCCTTGTGGTTCACCTTCATTTCCAGCACGGCTCGGTGGGTCTGCAGGATCCCCTCAGCCTGGAGCAAAATATTGTCCCCGGGTGGGGAGAGGAGGATCACCCTGCCATACCTCCCAGGGGTGTGTAAGTCCGAATAGAGCTGGCTTTTGGACTGGTCCAGGGGGAAAAGGCTGCTGGCTAGGCTGCGCTCGATCTTGGCCAGGCTGTGGCTGGGAGCAACCAGGCGCTCCAGGTCGCCCTCGGGCTGGAAGCGGTTGAGCGCGCTGAGGCCGAAGGTGATGGTCAGGACTGCCGGCACGGTGAGGAAAAAGACCGGGTGCCGGCTCACGCACAAGCCCAGCCTGTGGCAGAACGACTGGAGCCCTCTGCGAAGCACCTGCCGCAGCATCCTCCAGCAGATCCAGCTCACAGGCGCTCCCGGCCGTCTTAAAAAGCACATGGGACACGTGTAAGCGCCGGGGCTGCCCCGCTCTCCCCGGATCCCACCTTCCTCCCCCAGGGACCAGCCCCCTCCCCACCGCCGCCACCGCCGCCGCCTCCCCGCCCCCCCCCCGCGCGCACCCCACAACCACTCCTCCTGGTCTTCCCCCGGCCCCACCTCCATGCGCTCCTACTACTCTTTCAAACACTGCAGTAAGTTGCAGCAAGGCGGGCAAGTCGCGGGTACGCGCGTGGGGGGCCGGGGGGCGGGCGCTGCGGGGGCGCCCGGGGGGCCACCCGGTGTCCCCGGTGTCCCCGGCCTCCCCGCGCCCCGGCCAGCCGCGCGCGCCGCCTCTCACCGCATGAGCAGCGTCCCCGCGCTCTAGCCCTTCTTCATCTCGCTGCTGCAGTCCCCGGGCCTCCCTCGCTGGAGGTGGTGGTTCTGCGCCGAGAGTCCCACAGATGTGGATTTCCTCCTCCGTCCTGATGGGGTTCGGTGTCTTACTGGGACCATGTGCCTCGCGGTGTTGTAAAAAGGTGGCCGGGGGGGGGGGGGGGGGGGGGGGGGGGGGGGGGAGAGGAGGGGGGGGGGGGGGTGGCAGGGAAGCTTTCCTCTTAAGATGCTGACAGTTATTTTTAGAGTTTTGTTTTCCTTCCCTCCCCGCTGGAGTGAATGGATGAGGAAAAGGGTGAAGGCGCTGCTGGCCCATTGGAGCAGGGACGTTAGGGAGGGGCGTGGAGAAAGGGAGCTGGAGGCGCGGGAGGAGGCTTTCTTGCTCTTCTGGGTGCCCTGTGCCCTGGAATTCCGCCTTTTGGCCGAAGGACAGAGAGCAGAGAGGATGATGCTGCATTTTTATAAACCTTGCACAAAGCATGCAAGGGGTTTCCTTGCAACACCTTACACGCTGCCTTGCCACACATTGGTCCCCAGCAGCTGAGGACTGCCTGAGACCCCATCTATCCATGTCACTGCAGCTCTCTGGAACCCTTCCTTTCCCTGGAGGTTGGAGAAGTGGTATTTGAAGCCTCCTGTGCTGTGTGGCTTGTGTGTGTGTGTGTGTGTGTGTGTGTGTGTGTGTGTGTGTGTGTGACACAGGCAATGTGTGGCTTCTTGCCAGATATTACACACACATTCTGTACCTTTGAGTTTTCAGGACCTAAAAGTTCTTAACGCTGGCCTCTGCCCCCTCTCTTCATTTCCCCCTCCCACCTCACCTCTGGGGACTGCTTTAGGACATTTAATTTAGGCTGTCTAATTTTCTCCTGCCAAGGGAATTTCAGAAGCAAACACTCTCAGACACACAGCAGGCAAAGGTTTTGCCCGAAGAAAGAGAACTAGGTGGACAGAGGAAACATTCTAGAGACCTTTGGAGAACACGAAGTCTTCATCATACACAGAGAAATCTCCAACAATGCTTCCCTCAGGACTCCAAAGTAAAGGCCAGGAACCCACCACGTGAAGACCAGGTCAACTTCAAATATTAACAGTTGCATGCCTGTATTTTTAAACTTATTGGGGGTACTCCTAAGTTGATGTTTTGGGGTGAAAATGACAAAGAAATCTTGGGGCCAAATGGTGAAATTTGATTGGGATCTGGATACCTGCTTTCTAAAGTTTCTGTTTTGGGGGTGATTTCTTCAAGAAGATTGTTTTAAGAGATTCTTTAGGCACACTTTCTTAATAACAACCGGAGATCCGTTTTTCACCAGATTCTTAGTGAGGAACACACTTCTTCATACAAACAAGCTAAAGAACCCATCCTCTAAATGGATATTTTAAATATTTATCTATTTATGTATTTTTTTAGTAGAATTGGTCCTTCAGTTAAGGCAGCAGTGAGACAGCAGAGTTCAGGAAGAGGGATGATGTTCAAGGACTGGAATTTACAGGATTGTCTCATAGCTAAGATTGAGGAAACATTCCAGCCTTTGAAAACTGAAAATGATCTTGGTGACTAGGGGAGTGGCTTCTGTCATGCCCTTGAGGTTCACCAATAGCCCAAAGTGGAACGTTCTCCATATCTAAGACCTCACCAGTTTTCTAGGAAGGCCAGTCTACTGTCAGTCTCCCTCTCCTCTGTTCAGCTGTCAAGGTTTTTGCAATTTTTTTTCCTCTCCTTCAGTGGGAAGTCTCTTTTGTTTCCAACTGTCAAATTTTTATACCACTTCTTATAATGTATTCCATTAGTGCCACATGATTTGGAATTTTTGGCTATACAGCAAAAAGGAAAAGTATTAATATCTATCTTCCATTTTCTTCAGTCTGTTTATTACATTAACTATACTTGGTCATATACTTTGTATGAAATTTTCTAAGAAATAGTCCTTTAAAAAGGTAAAAAAGTGCAGACGCAGACTCCAGTGGATGAACTTGCACCGAGGGACATGTGGGTATAAATGCTTGACCGGATAAGACTTAACATATATGACAGAATGCATGAAATCTGGCAAGGAGGTATGGGAGGCATGGGTGGGGGAGAGGATATAAATTTGATTAAGATCTATTATATGAAATGCACAAAAACTCAATGAAAATATTAAAAAAAAAGAAAAGTAAAAACATTTAGGAAGGCTCCACCTCCTTACCTTCATGAATCAGCCCTAGCTCTTACAATCTTTCTGCCTCCTCTTCCACAATTATATGAAAATTTAAAAGCTCAATAAAAAGAATGATAAAATATTTTAAAAATTTTAGTAGTGGCCTCTGTTGAATATGTTACCTATTCTACTTTATAAATTAGGACACTAGTCAACAGAAAGATTAAGTGACTCCCAGACTGGCATTTGGGTATTTTTTTTCTCAGCACATTTCCCTTGTTAACAACAGATACACATTACACCTTGCTTCTTACAGTGAACAAATGTGTCATCATCCTTCCTTACATCTGACTCTGCACTTCCCTCATTTCCTTACCCAGCAGATTCAGTAGACTCTGTAAAGAACAAAGATAACAATATATAATTGACTAAAAATTGTATGATAACTCACTAAAATGAATTGACTGTTACAAACACACATCATGTGAAACTATGCCACATGGCAATAGGTTCATTAACTGTAAGTGAAAATGATGTACAATATGAAGTCACCTTGAAAGAAAAAGCGTATGCACAGACAAAAGATAAAGGCTGCATTAAAAGGTTTTTGTTTATAACTAAATGATGGGACTGATGGTGAGAGAATAAGAACTGTTCAATTTCATTAACAGTTTGAGATCACTGGAAATTTGTAGATAATAGAGAAAGTTGCCTCATAATCTGCATCTAATTCCCTCCATTATTAATCTTATATTAGTACAATATTTTTGATATAACGACTGAATCGATATTGATACATTATTATTAACCAAAACTCATACTTTTTCAGAGTTCCTCAGTTTCTATCTCATGTAATTTTCTGCTCCAGGATCCCATCTACAATTCCACATTAAATTTAGCGGTATTGTTACATTTGGCCTCTTTGGGGTTGTGACTTTTTTTTTTTTTCCAGATTTTCTTTCCTTTTGTTTGATTTCCTGAAAGCTTTGAGGAGAATTTGTGAGGTGTTTTATAGAATTTTTCCTACTTGGAAATTATCTGATGTTTCCTTAATGATTAGACTGGAACTTTATAGAGAAAGACCACAAAGGTAATTTTTTTTGACACAGTATGTGCCACCAGGACTGGCTTTTTGGTAATGTGTTTTGGTATCAATGCAATTTATACTTTTTTAATTTTAAGTTTTTTGTGAGAATTTAATATGAGTAGTTTATTTCCTATACTTCCACTCCTTTCTCTGCTGCTCCAGCTTGTCCCG
>NW_008349354.1:2211617-2232113 GCF_000622305.1 Nannospalax galili
GCGTATAAAATTAAGTAGAACCACTGTGTTAAACCCATTTGTAAAATAAGGACAATGGTTCTTACCTTATAAATTCTGGGGCTGAATAAGTAAACACGAATACCGTTTAAAACTGTGTCCACCATATAGTAAGAACAAAGTAAACACTAGCTAGTATTATGCATTTTTACCTAAAGATGATATTATTATTATTATTATTATTATTATTATTATTTTTGGTCTTTTTGAGACAGGTCTCTCTGTATCCCCAGCTGTCCCAGAACTCACTATGTAGACCAGACTGCCCTTAAACTCACAGAGTTCTCTTATTATTGATACACATACACACGTTTTTAATTCTAGACTATTTGCTCAAATGATTCTGACTTTAGTCATTGACTAAAGTGACTCTTGCGCCTTTTGATGTATCCTATTATATGGGGGCGCTTTTTCCTCTCTCTTTGTAAAAAGAATTAATTACTTCATAATATTACAAGATATCCTAGGCCCATCTTGTATCTTTACTTGACTAGTCCTAGAATCAGCCACTTTTCTGAGGATCCTTGGATGTTTTCCTCGAGAATGAGATTAGAACTATGAATTTTGGGCATTAGCTTTTCTGGTTGCTGTTCCTTTCAACCTCTCTCAGCTGCCAGAGCTTGGCATCTATGTACATGCATATTACATAAATAGGTCTTTTGTAAGTATGTTTAACTAAATATGAGTTTATAATAACCTAAATGAGTTTATATTGATGCATTCTACCCTAATACAATCATATACAGATCCCTGTTGCTCATTTTCCTTGAGTATCTGTAACCTTCCATTCCATAGTGAATTTTAAATTTCTTTTCTATAATATATCAATTTTTATTAGAAAACTGTATAAATGAAGAAAGAAGGGTGTAGTTTTGAGAAACTAATATTAAATGGCATTAGGGATTATTAGAAAGAAAAATTATATGCTAAAAAGAAGAGATATGTGAGGAATATTCCAGATCAATCTACAGAAGCTAATCCTCACCAAAACATCAGTGACTATCAGTCATATGATAATTTCTATAAATGTGATTTAAAATAAAGCTTAATATAAAGCTGAAAGCAGTTGCATTTAGGGAATGATCAGTAACGAAACAATAATAACTAATGTTTATTTCACACAACACTATTTTTATGTCTTGATCAATATCAGCTTTCAATACTTTAAACAAGGTTGAGCATTATTTGGTTGTTATTTTGTAGAATAGGACCCTAGGGGGATACAGACTATTTCTATAATTCTCTTCCAGAATGTTTTGGGTGAGATACTTAATTCTTGGACTGTCAGTTTCATTTTTTATAAGCTTGAATTATATTAACCCACTTGTTCAGGATTGCTATTGGTCAAACTCTGTAAGTCTGCTGTGTTAATCTTGTAATACTGGCTATTGTAATAGGACTCCAAATCTCATAAATTATAAAACAGAAATTTATATCTTGCACAAAAAATAATGTTTGTTGTGGATGTTCCTGAGGACTGGAGGGGAGGCAGAGCAGGAGAACTGGATCCATGTTCATTTATTTTCAACTAGTAACTTCCAAGGTCATCCCTAAAGGTCTCTTCCTAACCAAGCATTAGAAAGGGGGAAAAAGCCTGGAGGAGCACACACCTGGGGGGATTTGATGGCTGGTTTGAGAGTGGCTTGCATCCTTTTGGTATATTCCTCTGTCTAGAACCTAACCTCCAGGAAAGCTTTATGAAGCAGTTGGCTGTGTGTCTGAGAAGAGGAATTCAGTGCAAGGATGAGGGACTACTTTTCTCTCCTTCCTGCTTTCTTTGCCTTGTTCTCTCAAGTCCTCACTGTGCACTCAATCTAACATCTGATCCCCTTCTGACATTTACCTGTGCTTTCTCAGTCAATGCTTTATCAAGCAATGCTGATTGTAGAGTTTACAAAAATGTTCTTTGGTCTTCTTTAGGGATGGCTTTAAGGACTGTGCCTGGGGTTAGGCACAACTGCTTGGGTTTATTAAGTCCCAGAAAGCCGTGGCAGAGAGGGAGACATTTTTAGAGACAAGTTTGATCTTCAATATGTTGGATGTCTCCAGCTGCAGTGACTCAATTAATAAGGATATTTCTTACCTCACAGACATAACAAGATAGTTCAAAGAATGGCAGTTATAGAGCTAGTTACTTCAGAGATTCAAGGTTATCGCAAAGAATCTGGGTCTTTTCCCTCATTCTGCTTTGCCCTTTTGAACTGATGCTTGCTCCCCAGGCAGAACAAGATTCATAGGAAGATGAGACACAGCTTATGTGTCTCTTCTAAGAGCAAAGAAACCTTTCCCAGAAGTCTCCCAGTAGATTTTCTCTTGTCTCATTTCCCACGCCCATGTCTAAATGAATCACTGCTGAGAGAAATGATAACGTTGTAATTGGCTTAGGCTGACCTAGACTCTCACTGGGCCTGGGAATAGAGCCAGCCTCCTCCCTGAGTTTGCGGTCATGTGTGATATTTACCTCAGGTGAGCTTTGTTTTAGATTGCCATTTCTTTAGTAAGAAGCATGGCATGATGTTAGGGGATGTTTTGATGTTTAGCAGCTAACAGTGACTTCTGTGCAGTTTTCTGTATGAAAGAAAATGTTTCCTGAGACTAAGCTTTCTGAATGGAAAAAGGGGAAAAGGAATTGTTTTTCTGATTTAATTCTTTTGTTGTCATCATTAAAAAGCTTCATAATAGGAGTGCTAGGAATTCTGATGATATTTTTTAACTACTTCTATTTAAGAAAGATGCAAATATGTTATTCTTCTCAATCTCTGATCACCATGGGGATGAAACTCACCTAGGGAGCCTATGCAAATATCTTGTACTTACAATAATTGTCCAGAAGTTCAGATAGGATTTGAGCCTAGGGAGATGGCTCAAGAGGTAAGAGCACATGCTGTCATGCATCACAGCCTGAGTTCAAATCCCTGGCACCCACGTAGAATCTGGGTATGGCCATAGCAGCAGAGATAGGCGGATCCTAGGAACTCATGGTATACGCTTAAAACTTAAACACCATGTTAGTCTAATAGAAAATATCCAGATATACAGTTAAAAGAGGGAAAACAATGTTGATTCCCCCTTTTGTTTGAAATGAATCATGAGTATAGAATTTTTTTAGTTCATTTTTTAATTGAGGTTTTGCAACTTCATACAACAATTCTTAATCAAATTCAGACCCCATCCTCCATCCCCCCACCGAACCTCATATATTCTGCCATACATGGTAAGTCCTATTCATTTAGGCATTTGTACCCAAGTGTCTTTCAGTGCAAATGTGTCCACTGGAGTCCAGTCAACCCATCTAATGATCATATGTAAGTCATACACTCCCTTGCCCAGAAGCAATCTAGTGCCAACCTGTCACCAGTTTCTCTCCTCCCCTCTGGTCCCCCACTCATCTGAGTTGACACAGGTCCCGTGCTCGACACCACCATTGTCACAAGTCCACATGTGCAAGCTTCCAGTGGCCCACTTCCCTGTGTTCATGCACCAGCCCTGGCTTTTACAATCTTTCTGCCCTTTCTTCCACAATGGACCCTGAGCTGTGGATGGATGAGGCTACACATAGGAGTCCTATCCTACACTCTACAGCCCATTAATCTTTAAAACTGATCCAGCTGTGGCCTTCTCTGTGCATTGCACTCTATTGTATAAGGAAGCTTTACTGGTGAGAGTTGAGGGATGTACCAGCTTTCTCTCCCCCCTTTATTCTGCTACATTCCATGAGCTTTAGTTGTAGAGGTTCAACTGTAGATATGTCGTCTAGTTAGTACTGGGTATCTCTCAGATGTATGTTCTCTGTGTCTGACCAGATGTACAATCCTGCAGTAACCTCCATCTCTTGCAAAGAGATTTTTTGATGAGTAATGTATGTTATATTTGTCTGTAAATATAAGGATCTATGTTTAGCATATAGTAAGAAGTTTCATTTGTCTTGAGGCATGAAAGAGATAGAGCTTTCTCCAGGATCCATGTCCTCTCCTGCCATGTGTATTTGGCTGAATTTACAATGCCACACATGAGAGGGCTTCAAGTCCTATTAGATAGCTGTTGATTGCCCCCCAGAAAAGAGTGCCACTACTGCACCAAAAGAGGTAGTTATCCATGCTGTTTGTTGTAGTTATTAGGCTTTAGTGCTGGGTTGGACCATTGATTATTATTCTTCCTTGGAAGTTTGCATATCATCATCTACTGTTACGATAGCCGAACTTCAGTTAGAAGGCTTCCAGGTCAGTTCCTGCTCCGTTGTTTCAAGTCCTGTACGCTAAGTATGTCCTGTCCTCTACAGTAAGATTTTACCTACTAGGTTTGGGAGATAACCAAGAGGTTTGGCAATATCATGTGTTATTTTGGGAGTCTCCTGGACCACCTTCACCAATCACTCTAAGGAGATCTCTTCTGTTTGGCACCGTTTTCCCTGTCAAGCAGCTCCCAGGTATACATATAAATTAATGTCCAGACACTGTATATGACTATCTCATAGGGTTTTGAGGGCATCACTTTTCCCTCTAGGTTCCTTAGGCCCCCAATACTCATTCATCTCTACTCTTTTTCTACTATCTGGCCTCCCTCTCCCCCTATTCACAGTGCCCCCTTTATCCCCACCTTCCCCCCCAATACCACCTGTCTCTCCCACCTTAGCTCCTTGCATGTCCCTCCCTCCTTTCCTCCCTGCCGAATGCTCCCTCTTTTCCTACCCCCGCCCCTTGTAACATCTGTTCCCTACTATCCCCCTTTCAGGTTCTTTCTTTTCCTTTACCTCCATGTATCCTTTCCCTTTTCCTGGTCCCTGGTGTTACATCAGAATTTATATACTCACATATAGGGGATTGATGCTACAATCCACAAATGAGGGAGAACATACATTGCTTGCTTTTCTGTGTGTTACTTCACTTAGTATAACACTCTCCATCTTGATCCATTTACCTGCAAATTCCATAATGTCATCTTCTCTTACTGTTGAGTAGAACTCCATTGAGTAGATGTACCACATTTTCATTAGCCATTCATCACTTGAGGGTCATTTAGGTTGTTTCCCTAGTGTGAGAACAGCAACAAACATGGATGTACAGGTATCTACAGTAGGATGAGTCCTTTGGGTATATGCCAAGGATTAATAACACTGGATCATATGGTAGGTTCATTTTCAGTGTTTGGAGGTTCTCCACACTGCTTTCCATAGTGGTTGCATGAGTTTACAATCCCACCAGCACTGAATGAGTGTTCCTTTTTCTCCACATCCTCTCCAGCATTTGCAGCCTTTCTTTCTCTTCATCTTAGCCAGTCTGACTGGGGTAAGATGGAATCTTAAAGTGGTTTTTATCTGCATTTATCTAATTACTAAGGATGTTGAACATTTTTTAAAGTACTTCTTAGCCATTTTTATTTCTTTGAAAACTCTCCTTTTGGGTCTATTGCCCATCTTTTTATTGGGTCGTTTATTTTCTTATTTATTTCCTTTTTGAGTTCTTTGTATATTCTGGATATTAATCCTCAGTTGGATGTGTAGCTGATGAAAATTTTTCTCCCACTCAGTGGTTTCCTCTTCCCTTCCTTGGTTGTTTCTTTTGCTGAATAGAAGCTTTGTAATTTAATGAGGTCCCACTTACTGTTGACCTTAGTGCCTGAGCAGCTGGTGTCTGAATAAGAAAGTCCTTTCCTATACCTGTATCTTGGAGGGTGCTGCCTAGTTTTCAATTTCAGGTTTTGTATTGAGGTCTTTGATCCATTTGAAGTTGACTTTTGTGCAGGGTGAAAGATAAGGGTCAAGTTTCACTCTTCTGCAGATGGAGATCCAGTTTTGCCAGCACCACTTGTTGAAGATGCTCTCTTTCCTCCATTGAATGTTGTTAGTACCTTTGTCAAATATCAGGTGGCTGAAATTATATGAGCTCCTATCTATTTTGTTCCATTGCTCTATGTGTCTATTTTTCTGCCAATACCATGGTGTTTTTTAATTTTAATTTTTAGTTTTTACTATAGCACTGTAATATAATCCGAGATCTGGTGTAATGATTACCCAGCATTGGCCTTTTTTTTTGCACAAGATTGTCTTGGTTATCTGGGGTCTTTTGTGAGTCCATATGAATTTTAAGACAATTTTTTCAAGCTCTGTGAAGAATGTTGTGGGTATTTTGATTGGGATTACATTGAATCTATAAATTGCTTTTGACAAAATGGTCATTTTCACAATTTTGATTCTACCAATCCATAAGCATGGGAGGTCTTTCCATCTTCTAGTGTCTTCCTCTGTCTCTTTCTTTAGAGTTCTGAAGTTTTCATTGTAGAGATCTTTAATGTCTTTGGTTAGGTTTATTCCCAAGTATTTTTTATTTTATTTTATTTTACTTTATTTTGTTTTTTGAAGCTATTGAGAATGGGAGTGTTTCTTTGAGTGCTTTTCCTGATTTCTTGTTATTGGTATATAGAATGGCTACTGATTTTTGTAAGTTGATTGTGTAAACTGTCACTTTACTGAATGTATTAATAATTTCTAACAGTTTTCTAGTGGAATTTTTGGGACCTCATGTATAATATCATACCATCTGCAAATAGAGATAATTTGACCTCTTTTTTATCCAACTGGTACTCCTTTGATTTCTTTCTCTTGTTTTATTGCTCTTGCAAAAGTTTCAAGCGCTATGTTACAAAGAAGTGGAGATAGTGAACAGCCCTGTCTGGTTCCTGATTTTAATGGGAATGCTTCCAGTTTTTCTCCATTTGGGATGATGTTGGGTCTGGGTTTGTAGTATATAGCTTTAATTATGTTGAGGTATGTTCCCTCAAGACCAATTCCTTCTAGGGCTTTCAATATGAATACATGTTGGATTTTGTCAATGGCCTTTTCTGCATGTATTGAGATGACCATGTGGTTTTCGTCTTCAAGTCTATTTATATGCTTTATTACATTTATTGGCTTATGTATATTGAACTATCCCTCCATTTCTGGAATAAAGACGACTCAATCATGATGGATGATCTTTTTGATGTGTCTGTATGCAGTTTGCAAGTATTTTGTTGAGAAATTTGCATCTATGTTCATTAAGGATATGGGTCTGTAGTTTTATTTTTAGGTTGTATCTTTACCTGGTTTTGGTATTAGAGTGATGCTTATGGGCGGGTCCCGCGCACCGCGTTGCTGCTCGGGTCCCTGGCTCTCCGTGGCTACTGAATACTGGCAACTCAGCGGTCGCTGCGCTTCCAGGCAAGTTCTGTTCCAAGCTACCAGGCACTCCCTCTAGGTTCGAGATCTGTTGGCCACCGGGTCACGAGGGGAGGTGCAAGAACGGCGAAAGCAAGATCTTCGCGAGTGAATGTTTACGAAGGGACAGCCTCCTCCGGAGAGATTGAATAAGAGACTGGTACAGTTCAGCTCCAGATACAACTCCGATTTATTAAGGGGAAAACCAGGATATTTATAGTGTGGAGGCAGTGGCAAAAGCCTTAGTTGATAGGTGCTTTGTAGGATGCCCCATTTACATGTGGTGGTGGGCTTCTGCCAGGCTGTCAGACAGTGCCTGATTATCACACAGGAAGAACCTGGCAGTTTCTGAGCCAGAGGACATGTATCTGTGATGGCTACTTCAAAGATGAGTCAGGAAGAGAGTAGGAAGGCACCCTGCTGAGAAAAGGAGTCTCTGCATAAGAACGCTGAGCCGGCCTGCGGCTATCCGGACATGGAGAGACTGCTACCTTACACAGCAGGGGTCCCCAACAATGCTGGCTTCATAGAAGGAATTTGGAAGTTTTTCCTCCATTTATATCTTTTTGAATAACTTAAATGATATTGGATATAGATCTTCTTTAAATGTGTCATAGAATTCTACTGTAAATCCATCTGGTCCTGGGCTTTTTGTAGTCAGGATGTATTGTATTGCTGTTTCAATTTCCTTGTGTGTTATGGGTTTGCTTAAGCTGTTGATCTCTTCTTGGTTTAGCTTTGGTGGTTCCCATGCTTTTAGGTACCTGTCCATTTCTTTTAGGTTTTCAAATTTAGTAGTGTATAGGTTTTTAAAGTATTCCCTTATAATGTTTTGGATTTTTTGGTGCCTGTTGTGGTGTTTCCCCTATTTTCTCTGATTTTGCTGATTTGGAGGTGCTCTTTCTTTCTTTTGGTTAACTGGGCTAAGGGTTAGTTTATCTTGTTTAAGCTTTCAAAGAACCAACTCTTAGATTCATTGATTTGTTTTTTATGTGTGCTGTTTTATTTGTTTCTATTTCCTTAATTTCTGCTCAGATTTTTGTTATTTCTTCTTGTCTACTAGGTTTGGGGTTGTTTTGTTCTTGCCTTTTCAGAGTCTTGAGTTGTACTGTCAATTCATTTACATGTGCATGTGCTCTTTCTGATTTTTTAGAAATTTATTATCTTTATTTTATGTATATGTGTGTATTGCCTGCATGTGTGTAAGTGCACCTGTGTTGTGCAATACCCATGGAAGACAGAAGAGAGTGTCAGATTCCCTGGAACTGGAGTTATGGACAGTTGTTAACTTCCATGTGGGTACTGGGATTCGAACCTGGATCTTATGCAAGAATAGCCAGTGTTTTTAACCACTGAGCCATCTCTTCAGCCCCCTCTGATTTTTTAATGTAAGCACTAAAAGCTATAAACTTCCCTCTTAAGACTACTTTTAAGGTGTCCCGGAGGTTTTGTTGTGTTGCGTTCCCATTTTTCATTTAGTTCCAGGCATACTTTTATTTCTTTCTTAATTTGTTCTTTGACCCATTCATCATTCAGAAGTGTGTTGTTTAATCTCTATGAGTTCATGTAGTTACTAGAGCTTCTTCTTTTATTGATTATGAGCTTTATTGCACTATGGTCTGATAGTAGGCATGGGATTATTTGCATTTTTGTATTTGTTAAGATTTGTTTTGTGCCCAAAAATATAGCCAATTTTAGAATAATTTGCATGAGCTGCTGAGAGGAAAGTGTATTCTTTGGTGCTTGGGTGGAATATTCTGTATGTGTCTCTTAGGTCCATTTCATGTGATGTGTCATTTGATTCAGCTGTTTCTCCATTTATTCTTTGTTCAGTTGACCTGTTGGTTGAGGATAGTGAGGTATTACAGTCACTTACTATTATTGAGGTGCGGTTGATCTCTGTTTTATAGTCCTGGAGTACTGATTTATGAACCTGGGTGTCCCAGAGGTTGGTGCATATATATTCATGATTGTAATATCTTCTTGGTCAATTTCTCCTTTGATTAAAATGAAGTAACCATTCTTATCTCTTCTGATAAGTTTTAATTTGAAGTCTATCTTGTCTGATATTAAAATTGTGACTCCTGCTTACTTCTTAGGGCCTTTGCTTGCATATTTTTTCCATCCTCCCATCCTGAGATAGTGTCTATCCTTGAAAGTGAGATGAGTTTCTTGGAGACAACAAAAAGATGGGTTTTCTTTCTTGATCCATTTCATCAGCCTGTGTCTTTTGACAGGGGAGTTGCAGTCATTGATATTTAGTATTATTGCTGAAAGATGTGTATTGGACACTGTCATTCTAATTTCTTTGTGTTTGTGGCCCTATTTTGTGTTTCTGTTGTTATACCTATCTTTGCTCTCTTTATGTAGCATTTTGGATATACTCATTCCTTTGTTTGGTCCTTTGTATCACTTTGGGTATTCTCCGTAGGGCTGGTTTGGATGACATGGATTCTTTCAGCCTATTTGTGTCATGGAAAATTTTCCATTCCCCTTTGACCTTGATAGGTAGTTTTTCTGGATAATGTATTCAGGGTTGGCATCTATGGTTGTTTGGTCCAGGCTCTTCTGGCTTTCACAGTTTGGATTGAAAAGTCAGATGTAATTCGGATGGGTTTTCTTTTACATGTAACTTGTTGTTTTTCTCTGGTAGCTTTCAGTGCCCTCTCTTTGTTCTGTACATTTAATGTTGTTATTATGATATGCCATGGGAACTTTCTGTTGTGATCATGACTAATTGGTGTTCTATGTGCCCTTTGAATCTCTATAGATGCAGCTTTCCTTAATTTAGGAACATTTTCTTCTATAATCCTATTGATGATCTGTTCAGTGCCATTGGCTTGAGATTCTTCTCCTTCCTGTACACCTATAATTTATAGATTTTGTTTTTTAATGCTGTCCCACATTTTCTGAGTATTCTATTCCTGTGTTTTTTTAAATTTTGCATAGTCTTTGTTTAAGGAGTCCAGATCTTCAACTTTATCATTCAGTCTTGATATTCTGCTTTCCATTTCATTCATTCTCCTTTGAGAATTTCTCCTGTTGTTTCTAATTGGTTTATTGAGTCTTTCAGCCCTGTGTTCATTTCCATTTGAGTTTTCTTCACTATTTCTACCTCTTTAGCACTTTTCAAATTATGAGTTGTTTTTGGTATTTCATTAAGCTGCGTATTTGTATATTCTTGGGCTTCCATCATAAGTTTATGCTTTTCCTCTTTGAGTTCTTTGTTTGTTCTTGAAGTTCTTTGATCATGTTTTTGATTGTTCTTTTGAATTCTGCATCCTGGGGTTCTATAAGGTGGTTCTAACTGCTGTGCACTTCTGAAGGACTCGTTGGTTTTGTTGGGAACATATTTTCCTGGTTTTCATATCATTTGTTTGTGTTTTTGCATTGCTGTTGGTTACGTGTCCAACAGGAACTTCTACTCTGCTTTTGTTAACTTTATTTTGGTTCTGTTAATTTTGTTTATGTAGCTCAGTTATTTTTTGATCAGGTATGGAAGATAAATTGGTGGGTATTTCAAGTTTTTGCAGGGTAGTAGACTAGTCATAATCCGGCTGAGCAGGTTTCTCTGCCTGATCTGGAGGCTGGAAAGTCGGTGGGGGGAGCTCCTGGGGAGGGACTTAAGGATCTATGGTAGGGTGTTGAGTTAGTCTGATTTTGGAAGTTAGTCCTGGAATCTGAGGTGAAGGAATTGGAGCCTGACTTATGACAGAGGTGGGTGGGGGATGGGGTCATGACTATAGAATTTTGGTAGAACTATTATTTGTATGTGTATGTGTGTGGGGGTATTACCTGTGTGCACATATGCATATGGCTGTATGTGCATGTGTGTGTATGTGCACATTTGGAGGCCAGAGGTGCACCTTGAGTGTTTTCTTCAGTCTTTCTTTCTTTCTTTCTTTCTTTCTTTCTTTCTTTCTTTCTTTCTTTCTTTCTTTCTTTCTAAGTCAGGGTGTTCTGTAGCCCCAGCTGGCCTGGAATTCACTATGTAGACCAGGCTTCAATCTCACAGAGATTCACCTCCCTCTGCCTCTGGAGTGCTGGATCAAAGACTTGGACCACCATGCTCTGCTTCACTCTTATTGTTTGAAACAGAGTCTATCATTGAAAGTAATGCTCTCGGGTTCAGATAACCTGAATGGTCAATGAGTTCCAGGGATCTGTCTCAGTCTTCCCAGTGATGGGATCAGAGATGCTTATTGTTACAAGTTGCTTTCTCTGTGGTGCTGGAGATTCAGACTCAGACCCTCAGGCTTGCCTAGCAAACACTTTACCAACTGACTTGTTTCTCCAGTCCCTAATCTAGTACATTATTAAGGTAGAACGTAAAGGACTTGACCTCCATGCTCATTAACTTTCTCCTAGCTATGACTCCACAACAATCTGAAGTTTGAGTTCTTAGAGTCATTTGCCTGATTTGCTACTTCTTAACAAACAGTAGCTACCAGTTCTCTGCTCAAATGTCGTCCTGTCCTTTTCTGGTGCTTTATGCATTTGGATAATAGGGAAGAGTTGGAAATGACCCATAATGCAAGAACACAAACTTTGGCATTGCCTGGCAAAAAAGATAGATGGTGGGATCTTGTCAGTCTATCTAGAGTCATTCCTTTAAGGAAGATCAACTCTCCCTCACCTAACAGTGATCAACTGCCGATAGTTCTTTGGCTAAAGTTGGGGCCTGCTGCCCATTTCTCCAGTTCTTTTGTTTGTTTGTTTTTCTTTTTTTCTTAATTTTTCTTAATTTGTTTTTTTGTTTGCTTGAGTTTGCATGGGTCTTGTGCATGCCGTCATGATTCCTGTAACTTCATACAAGCAAGGTCGACTGCTTACACTAACTTGATAGGCCTTAACATAAATGACAGAATGCATGAAATCCAGTTGGTGGGAGGCTTATGGGAGGGTCAGATGGGGGAGAGGGTATAAAGATGATTAAGATGTTTTGCATGAAGTGCACAAAACTTCACTAAAAATATACAAAAAGAGATAGAAACTGGAAAATTACCTGAAATATTGTATCTACAACAAGAATAGCTAGGCTGAGATTAAATTCTTCTTGCCAAATCACAGTACAATGCAGTCTCCCTGGAGCAATGCATAAAGGCCACATGCAGCCTCATGTACATTAGGTATTCAATTACTTCAATAGACATTTTATAATTTGAGGAGACGGTGATCACACATTAAAAAGCATCTTGAATTTATTTTTGTTTTTACTTCTTAAATTCAAAGGCAATACAAGTCAATCAGTTTGGACCTCAATAAGCACTGAAATATTTTTTACATTTTTCCTTTCCTTTCTTCCTCCATTTGTCCTTCCAATAAGAATTATTTTCCCCAAAATGTGCCTAATGCAATTTTATTCAAATCATTCTAAAGTATATTTTATTTTTCTATGTGAAGTCAGGAGTAAATTTTAGACACATTGCCATGAAATTACAGATATTTTCTCTGTAAGCTTGCACTTCTATTCAGGTCAAGCTGTTGTTTGGCAAGCTGGTTTCTCAGTGGTATTACTATGCCCAGAGAAAAGCCTGCTCCTTAAAGATGAGCTGTCCATGAATATCCATGTGCTGTGCTAACCATGAAAAGAATCCTCTCTCCTGGTAAGGTCATTTTACCTTCTAAATCTTGAAAAATATAGTTATAAGGTCATTTCTTGAATGAGGTGTACATCAGACTTGCATTGAAGAACTATTCCAAATTACTGTAGGGATATTGCTTTTTAATAGAGTTTCAGTTTCATATTTGTTATTGTGTCATCAAATGCCAATATTTACATCACTATAAAGAAGAAGAGAGCATAATTTTCTCTAGCTTGGTTACATCAGCCTTTGTCCAGTACAGTAGTGAAGACAGGAAAATATAAACAGTGAGAAGGGGGCCTCAGGTAAAGAGACATTACAAACAGAATGATCTCATTCAGTGGGAAAGCGTAGGAGATGACTTTTCCGGGAATCACAAATTGAACTTTTGAAGATAATCATTAAGTTTTAAGAGTATTTAGAACTATGCATTCAATCTGTTTTCCTATTGTACACTGAACTTGTTTAAATTTAGCTAGCCTTTAAGAAAGACAATGTCAATGTAATTAACTCTTACAAACTAAGCTGAATGCACAGCTTTAATCCTAGATCATGTTCCCTGTTGTGATTCTGTGACGCCGCCAACTCAGAACAATGTATGTGTGTGTGTGAGATGTGTCAATTAGACCTAAGACCATTGCTAAAAGCAGTGATGGTTTTGGATATTGAAAGCAACACATCTCACACTCATGTTGGAAATAGCATGTGGGCTTTGTTGTTTCCAATTAATGCCACCCGTTTATGGTTTTATATGCTTCTCTGGGTCAGTAGGGTCAGAAAATAACTCTTTCCCTTGTAAACTCTGGTTAAAGATTCTTGGAGACAAAGTTTCTCATTCCTTCTCTACACCCTGACTGATGAGTTATTCATTAAATATAAGAGAAAGCCCTTTGTTCAGGTAGACAGAACAATTCTGAGAGAAATCAGAACTCCTTAGAAGAGATCAGGCTCGCTCATGGCTAAATGACTCCAATAAGTGTTTCATCTTTTATGCAGCACTGCCACAGGGAGAATATTTGATCACTGATATTATTTAGAATAAAAATATGTGTTTATTATGAAGATAGCCCATCTTTAATCCCATTTAATTATTTCTTTCATTTTCTACAACAAATGCTATTATTGCTTATACATGTGGGGAATGTTCCTGCTGCTCCCTGTTCCTTATATGTGGCACATCAAGGCTTATAAGAGCTGTGACTGACTTCTGAGTACCTTTCCATTTGAGTTTATTGCATATTGTTAAAAAGATTTGGGTGGAAAACAGGAGAGCTGTCTCCGTATTAAGAGTACTCGCTGTTCTTGCCTGGTTACTCTTGCATAGATCCTGGATTTGGTTCCCAATACCCACATGGCAGCTCTTAACCATTCATAACTCCAGTTTCAGAGGATCCAACACCCTCTTCTGGCCTCCATAGACACTACATACACAACACAGCTGCACTCGCATACACGCAGGTAAAACAATTGTAAACATAAAAATAAAAAAATACACAACAAGATTTGGTTGGAATTCACTGGTAATCTGATACTGTAAGATAAAAGATTCAGTTGTTATCCTGTAAAATGTTCTTTTTAAACTGCCCACTATGATGATTTTCCTCCTTCTAGAATGGTACAGAAATAGAGAGAAGAAATGGAAACACTTGATTCCTGATTCAAGAGAAACTGTACAAAATTTGACTTTGTTTCAAATAAAGTTTTCTTACTGGAGAAAGCAGATTTCTTCAGAAAAGGTATGAGTTAAATGACATTAGACAACAGAAGACAGACTAACTCTGACATTCAAAAATTTGGCCTTCAGCTTGTCAAACAATGAGAGGAATTCTACAATGACCTTTTGGAGATGCTCAGCTTTTTATCTAGGAAAAGCAGTGTAAGCAATATCAGTTAATATTCAAGTGGGAACATTTTAAAAAGTGAGTTTCACATAAATGTTTGTATAGCAATATAGCTCACATCTCCGTAAAACTTATAGGCTAAGTATCTGGATGTTTACCTATATTGTTATATGGGCAAAATCAATAATCACTTATTGAAACTGTAATGGAATGTCTTTCTGTGGGACCTCATCTTTGGGAAAGCACTTCTTTGCTGAGCTGATTTAAAATTTACTGCAGTCTTTCTTGTACTGAGTAATCTATGTCTGCTTCACACAAATGATAAGAAAAAGAAGGAAAGAAGGATAACATTGTGCATTATGACACATTTGTGCTCTATATTGTAAAAAAGGAATTTGCACATTCATTTATACAGACGCATTGCTAATGATTTGTTTGTTCTGAGTTAACCACCTCCCAACCCAGATGCCCCTGAGGGAGTGCAATCTTGATGCTTGCATAAATTAACTAGGCTCAATGCTTCAAGAAGTGCCTAAGACCAAATATCTACTGAAGGAGGGAAGACTGCAAGGGATAATAATGAGAGAAGCATAGACATCACAAGTCTCAGGAATGTGCCTGCCGACCTTCCCAGAGAGACAAGACCGAGTTCTGGAATGACTAGCTACCTCTTCTCTACTCCCACCCCTGCTTCGCCCTAAATAATTTGATGGCTGGAGATGGGACGGAAAGAAGTTATTAGGGTATAACCTGCTGCCCTCTCAGATTGCCATCTCTCTAAATAAAGTACTATCTAAAGATTCAGTTCCTGACTTTGCTCACTGGCCTTGAGGAGATGGACTGCAGAAGCTCTAGTATGCCAGTTACACATAGATTTAGGATTAATAAAGTCAATGCCTAATCAACTTCAGTCTTCAGTTTCTAGCAGAATTCTTGGGTGATAGCAATGCACAATAGTATAGTAATAGCAATACATTTAGAATAGATCTCCACAACTAAGAGAAGCTTAGAAGAGGCAAAGAAAGATGAGAGGAATGTAAGTATGATGCAACAAATTACCTTTGACTAAGGTTTTGTCCTTGTCCATGATGTGGTCTCTGTTCCAGTGTGTGTCTACTCTTTTTGTTCCCGAGTACCTGTGTTTGGAACTCAGCCCCTCTGTCACCAGCTGCAGCTCCTCTGGTATTAAGAGATTGTCTGGGCCCCAGTGCTTGTCTTTCTTGGTTTGAGCATTATGTATTTCTGGTATCTGGTCCTCTTTTTGGTGATTTTCAAGATCTCAACAAAGTTCATTATAGCCGGCATGTAAATTCCAGGAAATAATTAGATGAATGGAGCAATGAACGGGTGCAAGAATATGAAAAAGCGTAGATGCCAGGTTCCTCTAACACATGTGTCAAAGATTTACTGAACAATTAGAATATATAAAGTCTCTCACACAGGCGAGGTTTGCTACTTTCGAGGAGCGTGCATTGCGTAGGTGAGGTAAAGTTACAGAACTGGAGGTTCTTCCTCACAGCAATGTGAAGTCACAGTAAGAATGGGTTTAAACTACAGTTGAGCTACAGTGCAGAGAAATAACTGGACACTGCAAAAATGAGGGCTGCATGATTTTTTAGGAGGCAAATAGCAGAAGGACAGCCTGGACGACAGTGGCAAGGATGGGAATGATGAGCAACGAAGGCTCTGAGTGTTGTTTACAAGTGAAAATAGATGAAGGGGATTATCTTAAGTTAACTGATTTGGGATGTTCCAGACCACTGTGGGTAGCATCATTCCCTAGGCTGAGCATCTTAAACTGCATAAGATTGGAAAAACTGAACTGAGCACCAGCAAGTGAGCATGGGTATACTCATTTCTCTCTGCTCTTGCTATGGATGTGATGTGGCTAGTTGTTTCAAGTTCCTGCTGCTGTGACTTCTCCACAGTGATGAATTGGAACATGGGATTGTGAGCTAAATAAATCCTTTCTCCCATAAGTTGATTTTTGTCAGGATATTTTATCATAACAACAGAAGTTAGAAAGTGATGGGTTAAAAACTGGTGTGTACTTTAAAGACACATAGTGTGTCCCCTGGATTCTTTTACCAAAGTGAAAATAAAAGCAATGGGATTAACATTTCCTCTTTGCTTTGGGAATGGTAACAGTAGAACATGCTAGATCAGCTCTGAGCACAGGCAGATCTGAGCTCCAGTCCTTCATGTCTGTCTTCTGCCAGTTTCTGGAGCTGTTACCTTTGCCAAGATATGTGACCACTCTGTCTATTCTCATTATGTGTAGCAATGAGATAATAAAAGCCTATAGTTCATGGGCTACTGTGAGGATTCAGTGAATTACTGAATGTGTATATTCAATATATTAGTTAAAATAGTATGTATTCGGGGGATGGAGAGATTGTTTCAGCAATTAAGAGCACTGAATGCTCTTCCAGAGGACCTAGGTTTGATTCCCAGCATCCACATGGTGGCTAACAACATTCTGCAAATCTAGTTCTGGGGTGTATGACATGCTTCTGACCTAGGCAGGCATTGATGACATGGGTTCACTTATGTACACACAGGCAATATACTCATACACATAAAATAAAAATATAAATAAAATGTAAGAATAAAATAATGTGTATATCTATCTTTAGTTAGTCGTGCTTCCTATTTTCCAAGATATTTATTTAGGGGTGAGAGAAATGGCTCGGTGATTAAGAGCTCTTTCTTTTTGGGGGTTGTTAGCCTTAGCCTTTAATGACTGTGCCATCTCTGCAGCCTGAGAGCTCTTTCAGAGGACCAAGTTTGGTTCCCAGCACCCACATGGTGACTCACAGCCTTCTGTATGTCCAAGGATCTGATGTCCTCTTTTGACACCAGGCATGCATATGACACCCTTACATACATGCAGACTAAAGACTCATATGCATAAAATAAAATAAGCAAATCATTAAAAATACTTATATAATTTGAAAGGAAGTAATTACTTAAAGCAAATATATGTAAATTACATTTTATTTATTTATTATCTATAAGTGTATATAGATATGTTTAGATACTATTTTTATGATTGTAGACATGAAGAGGAATTTAACTTGGGGAGAGAGGCCTGCCCATTTGAAAGTGCCTGTTTATTCTGATAATTAGCCTGTTAAGAAGACTTTCCTGTATTCTTGGCATATCTTGGATATTTCCTTGCTAAGAACAATAGTGTGGGCCTGGAGAGGTGGCTCAGAGGTTAAGAGCACTAGCTGTTCTTGGGGAGGACCTGTGTTCAGTTCCCAGGCTCCACATGGCAGCTAACAATCATCCATAACTCCAGTTCCAGGGGAATTTGACACCTTCTTCTGACCTCCATGGGCATTGCAACACAGATACATTTACATAGATGCAGGCAATGCACTCACACACATAAAATAAAAATAATAAATAAAATATTTAAAAAGGGTGTATCCTCTGATTTTCTTCTAAATTACCTCTTGTATAATCTATCTGTGTAATATTATCCATGGGCTAAAAAAGGGCCTTAACTTAAAGGTTTTCATTTTCTTTGTCAGAAAGGAGGACTTCACATTACCAGTTTTAGAAAATAAATGTAGACTGAAGATACATTAGTTATTTTTCTGTTGGTGTGATAAAACACTAAAAAAACTCAAGGAAAAAAGATTTATTATGGTTTACAGTTCCAAAGGGAATCTTCATAATGGCAGGGAAACCTTGGTATGGAATCAAGAGCAGGAATTTGACTGATACCATTTTTAAAAATATTTTGTTTAATATTTTTATTTTATGTGTATGAGTGTATTGCCTGAGTGTATGTGAGTGCACCCATATTGTGCAATGCTGTGGAAGTCATTTATCCACACACAAGAAGCAGAGAATGGGAACAGGAAGTGGAAAGAGCTATAAAGCCTAAAAGCTGCAACTAGTGATGTACTTCCTCCAGCGAGGCTCCACCTCCTAAAGGTTCCAAAACCTCCCCAAACAGTGCCACCAAGGAGAGACTAAATGTGCAAATGTATGAGACTATGGGTGACATCGGTCATTCAAACCACACACAAGATGTGAGAGTCAGAGGAGACATGTACCTTATGAAATATTGTTCTCACATCCTGTGATGCTTAATTGAGACTATTTTTGTCATTCCACATAGTCACAGGTAGCAGTCTCAGTAATCAGTTCTTTTCTCGGTTATGAACACATTTCTGTTCCAGGGACCATCTGATTTCCTGATGGAAGGGCAGCCTCCACCACAGTTCTGAAAGGAGTTAAGTACCTGCTGTCTGTGCACACAACCATACACCCCTTAATTCTGTGTTCTCATATGTTTATCAAATCAGATCAAGTACATTGACCCTACAATGAAAAGAAAATCTCTGGTTCATTATTCTACTTGTAGTCATGGTCCCAAAGGGCAGCCATTTTTAACCCATTTTAGTTAAAGATTGCTCCATAGTTTTGAACAATATTTACAGGTATCTATTCATAAATTCATTTTCACACCAAAGTTTCTATTGATTCTTTAGTGTCTCCATTTCACAAAAAAATGAAATCAATGAACTTTCTAAAACTAATTTTAACTATTATTCTCTTTATAATATAATACATATGATTCTGAAACCAATGAAATGCATATAATCAATTTAAAAATATTTATAACTTTTATATTTATGTCATAATTTTAGGCAGAATGGATTTTCTCCCCTTCATCCAACCATGCCTTATTGATATAAATTTAGTTTGGCTTCAAATTTCCACTGCTGTTAATCCTGGAGAGCAATCACCAAAACCATTCCTAAATATAAGCACGCATATACTTAGTTTCTTAGAGGGCAAAAAAAGCAATGTATATTTTTGGCACATTTTCTGGTTTTGTTTTTTTGCTTGTCAGCCTTGGGAACATTTTGTTAAGCTTCCTTCCAAAAGGTCTGCATGAAGTTATTTTGCTCTTAGAATAAAAATTGGGCAGGTAGTAAATATACAGGGTTTATGGGTCTAGTAGCAAAATCGAGGCTAATATACATGTTTCATGCAACGAAATCATAACATTTTGTATGCATTTTAATTTATCTATTTCATTCTTTTTCAATTATCGAATGAAGTTATGGTTTCATTATAGCATTTCCATACATACTTTGTTCCTGGACCTCCACTCAAACCCCCCCATCCATTCTCCTTCCTTCCCCAGGTGCTCCCTCGCCTTCTGCCAGTACCGCTTTTTGCTTGCATGCATTCCATCTTCTGTTCTCCATCATCTCTCCTCACAGTCTCCTTACTCTATTTTTTTTTGAGACATAGTCTCCCTGTAGCCTGAGCTGGCATGGAATTCACTATGTAGACCAGGCTGGCTTTGATCTCACAGATATGCCTGACTCTGCCAACCAAGCTCCTGAGTGCTGCCATTAAAGGTGTGTGCCCCCATGCTTGGCCATTGTATGTTTTGTTCTTATTGTTTCTTTTTTGGTTGTTTCCTACATTCCTTATTATAATAAGTGAAGTAACACAGCCTCAGAGAAACAAGTAACGGATGTTCCCTCTCATTTGTGGATCTTAGCTCAGTGTCACTAGATGGGAGTATATATCCTGCTGATCACAGGAGGCAGGAAAATGGAAAGGAAAAATGGGGCTAAAGGGGAAGAGGGGAAGAAGGAGTTTGAGAGAGGAGAACAGCAGGAGACAAGTATTATCAAGGGGTAAATGGGAAAAAATTGGGTTACTTTAATAGGGCGGGGGTAGGGAGGAAGGGTATATAGGTGGAGAGAGGAAAGATAAATTATGCTTAGGTGGTGTGAATAACCAACCAGGTGAAATGTATTAGATCAAAAAGCCTACTCACATACACAAACACACACACACACACACTCACACTAATATATAT
>NW_008349354.1:2232140-2258833 GCF_000622305.1 Nannospalax galili
TCTGAAGGCTATGTAACAAAAAATACAATGCCAGGCAGGAGAAACCTCTCTTTAAGTTGTTGGTCAGAGTAGTACAAGAGACTCTAAAATGACACAGACTATTGCCTCAGTCATTGATTGACTCTCAGAACTTGAAGGTAAGATTCTGTTGCTGACAGGGCATACTTCAGGCACAGGGCTTGGAGCAATGGAGCTGGAACCGACTTGGAAGTCTCCTCTCTAAAAATATGCCAGGCAGGAGAAACCTCTCTTTAAGTTGTTGGTCAGAGTAGTACAAGAGACTCTAAAATGACACAGACTATTGCCTCAGTCATTGATTGACTCTCAGAACTTGAAGGTAAGATTCTGTTGCTGACAGGGCATACTTCAGGCACAGGGCTTGGAGCAATGGAGCTGGAACCGACTTGGAAGTCTCCTCTCTAAAAATGAGCTCTCATAGTGCCAGAGGATAATTTACAAGCCCTTAAAGGAGAAATTTAATCAATGGTCTAACCCAGCTGTAAAGCCTAATAATTATAACAATGACTGGAGTAGTAAACTATATTGGTGCAGTAGTGGCACTTTTATCTTGGGGGTAATCAACAGCTAGCTAATTGGACTTAAAGCCTGCTCAACTGAGGGAACTTGTGTGGAACTGTTAACATAGCCAACTACACATGGCTGAGGAGGCCATAGGTACTAGACAAAAATCTACTTTTGTTCTATCCCTAGACCAACCTAATTTCTTACTGTACTATAAATATGAATCTTTATACTTACAGAAAAGTGTACCTGTCACCATTCCTCAAAAAAGATACTTTTTGTGACAGATGGAGACTATTATAGAGTTCTACAATTGCTCAAATGCAGAGAGAATAAGTGTCTGTGAGATACCCATCCCCAAGTGGTACATTTACAATGCAACCTCTACACCTAAGGCTCAAGGAACATAGTGGGGGGTTGGTAAGAAAGAATATTAATGCTCTTTCAACTCTCACCAGCAATGCTTCCTCATGTAAAGATGGTGATTAACCCAGAAAACCACAAATGGCCAACGTACAGAGAATGAGACCACAGAGTCTGAATCAAATACCTATTATCAAACCTCTGCCACCCAAGGCTCAATGACCATTACAGAAGATGGGTGGAAAGACTGTATGTAAGAATCAGGGCTGGTGGATGACCACGAGGAAACAGAGTTCTCCAGGTGGATGAGAAGTTTCTCACTCGAATTTACTGCAAAGGTGACAGCGTGCAGAAGACCCATGTGAACTCAACCCAGACAAAAACCCAGCATAGAACTGGAGAAATGGGGAAGAGGCCTTAACTCAGCTGAGACACTTTTGGCAACCAATGACTACTGGTAGAGGGAGAGTTGGTTTTCTTCAAGGGAGTGACTCTGAATAGGTTGCGTAGGCTCCAGTGGATAGATTCATATTGAGGGATATTTGTGGACACAAGTGTGGCTCAATAAACCTTAACATATATGACAGAATGCATGAAATATGGTGGGGGTGCTCTGGGGTTTGTGGATAGAGGAGGGTGTCTAAATATGATCAAAATATTTTCTGAAATTTCTAGAAATTCAATTACAACTTTTCAAGAAAAGAGAAGCTAGAGAAGTTAGAAGAATGAGGGGACTTCACTTGATAGAGGGACTGCATGAACACACAAGAGGAAACAAACTTCAAGGAAATCAAAGTCTTAGTTCTATAACTGATGAAAAATGAGCTTTTCCAAAATCTTGAGTTTAGAAGTAGAATAATTCCTAGAACTTTGAGGAAGGAACAGAACTTCACTGATTCCTTGATTATAGCCCTGCATGACTCTGTGCAGATGACTCACTTGAGCTATATTGTGCTAAGACTTCTCACAAAACTCTGGTATAGTAAATGGGAATGAAGTCATTAAGTTTGTGGTAATTTATTATAATGATGATTATAAAACACACTGGGGGGTTTGAATTCAGCATTTGTATTACCAAGTTGATTGCCAATGTTCATCTCTTAATGTTTATCTTGAATGAGATTTCATATAATTCATCTAGGGAATGCTTGTTAATACAAATAGGCATTGTTGAAACCTGCTAATAATTTATAAGCATAGGATTTTGTTCAACACATCAACATCTTGGAAGACATCTCTGTATTCAACCTGACACTTGTCATGATACTTGTCATTTAAAAAAGGATTATATGCAGATTAGTCACTTCCATTTAAATGTTATATGGAAGTTCTTCATTTGTATGAGTAACTGGATTACAAGATACATAAAATTCTTGCACACTTTCATCTTGGCCAGGAAAATACTGCTGCAATTTTATTTTGCTTCAGAATTGCAGTTTAGAGTCTATTACCAATTTTTGTAAAGATGAAAATTTAGACAGTTGTTTAAACTATTAATAGTACAAGGTACATAGAGCATTTGATAGTATGTGATTTAAAAAACTTCATTTTTTTGTGGGAGTGACTTTGCCGAAATACATTTTGAAACAAATATTTGTCTAATTCATTGCTCATTAAGAATTACTGAGAACATAAGGAACAAAGCTTAGTACCCAAACTAATTACTTGTTTGTGATTAGTGATTGAGAATATTCATTCAGGAGACATTTAGTCTGGGCTCTGAGATCAAAATCACCCAGTGGTTAAGTCCATAAGAGAAGATGAAAATTATTGACATTAGTGACTCACTAGCATAGCATAAATTCATGTATTTTCTGTCACGTAGCTGCTGATAACTATTCATGCTTTAAGCATTTTAAATTTCTGTAAACTCTGCAAATATATAAACAGCAATCCATCTGCTACTCCACATGTGGTGGTATGAATGAGAATGTCCCTCATAAGCTCCAAGTATTTGGGCATTTTGTCCCCAGTTGGTGGTGCTGTTTTGGGAGGTCTTAGGAGGTGCGGCTGTGCTGGAGGAAGCATGTCACTGGGAGCAGGCATAGAGAGTCCTTAAGCCTTGCCAGATCTAGAGTCTCTCTCTCTCTCTCTCTCTCTCTCTCTCTCTCTCTCTCTCTTCCTGTGCCTGCTTGAAGATGTGAGAGCTTAGCTCCTGCTCCTACTCCAACCACCTCTGGTGCCATGCCTCCCCATCATGAAGGACTCTTGCCCCTTTGCAACCATAAACTAAATAAACTCTTCCTTTTGTAAGTTCCCTTGGTATGGTGTTTCTATCACAGCCAAGGAAAGTAACTAACTCCGATGCTGAGTGAACTGCCAGGCAGTTTAGTTGAAACATCGTTTTTGCTTTTTATTTTTAGGAAGAAATTCTGTTGTGAAGAGATATTCCATTTAAAATTCCCTGCTCTTCCTGATTATTGTTTTCCTATGAGTCAGAGATGTGATGAAACTTAATTTTGGATTGTCAAAGTTTCATTCTTTTAAATACATTTTTATTTGTTATTTTTATGTGTATGAGTGTATTGCCTGCAGGTATATAAGTGCACCCGTGTTATGCAATGCCCATGGAGGTAATAAGAGTGCATCAGATGCCCTGGAATTGGAGTTAGGGATGGTTGTTGGCTGCCATGTGGGCTCTAGGAATCAAACCTGGGTCCTCTGAAAGAGCAGTCAGTGCTCTTAGCCACTGAGCCATCTCTCCAGCCCCAGTTGTACTCTTTTAAAATCACGACAGTGCCATTGATTAAAAGTTATTTTGGCATCTAATCTGACAGTAAAGTAGTTCGCAGTTCATTGCACCATAACACTGCAATATTTAGAGTTTACTTTTTTCTTTCCTTGTATTGACATAATCTACAACAGGGCAGAAGGTATGGTGCAATGTTATTCATGAAACTGGAAATTCTTTACTTTGTACTGCTGTTTGGGCTCCCATGTGTCATTATGACACCATAATAATTCCACAGCTTTTCCAGTTTCATGATGAAAGGGTGCAAAATGTGGGCTGTGCCTCAACTACTCAGCTTTTGTTGTGGCACAAAATAGCCATGGATGGTGTACAAAACTCGAGCAAGGCTGGGCTCCAATCAATCTGAATTTCATGTGAATTTTCACATGACACAACGTTTTAAAAAGATTCACTTTTTTGGCTTATGTATATGAGTGTTTTCCTGCATATATGTAAGTGCACCACCTGTGTGCAGTACCCTTGGCAGTTAGAAAAGGGCGTTGGATTCCTTGGAACTGGAGTTACAAATAGTTGGTTGCCATCACAGCTAGTTTTATTGTTCTTTTCTAAAAAAGAAAACTGCAAAGATTTCCTGTGGATTATATTGCGTTAGTTATTATAGTGTTTCAAAGTTATATCTTAAATGCTGTAGTTCACTGTAGTTCACTGTTTGTTCAAAGTAGGCTTTAGACAGAGATGGAGCAGTTTAGCATTCAAAATACTGAAATAGCAGACATGGGGGTACTAAAGTTCGCCTCTCATCTCATACCTACAACTCCTCCCTCTTCCTATGCCTACCTCTGCAATGTGATGTCACACAATGTTGCTTCCGGACAGGGCTAACTTGAGACTGGGAATCCTGTAAAATGGAATTTGATGTCAGTTTTTTAGAACTCCTTGGCTCTATTTAATATCTTCAGCAACACTAACATCCAGAATCTGGTATTTTGTGCTTACTGTACATATTCAAACCAGTAGCTATGTTTTTCAGTAATTTTAGAAAACAAACTTGGAAAACCAAGTTGTCTATAGTAATACCATTATAAGTAAAACAGTTATAATGATGTTGATCACAATAATGACCATTTATGCAACATTTTCCAAAAGGCAAGAACTGTATGTACACTGTCTAATCTTCACAGAAGTTCTCCGTGGCCGACATTATTAACTCTCATTAAGTTCTTAGGTGTGTTAATTGAGGCTTTAAGAAAATAAATGACTTTCTAATGATTATAACTTTTAGGTGACAGATCCTGGGTTCATATCTAGATGTATCTCTTTCCAAAACCCACATCCTGATTTGAATGAGAAAGCTGATGAAACAAAGGAAAAGTGTAATTATCCAAAAAGAGTAATTTGCTATTATATCAGCTATGGTTTTCTTCATCTCCCAGTTATTATGAGTTGGTTAGCCAAGGCAGTGGTCAAGTATTGCATCTATATATCTGTTCCTCAGCAAAACTGTTATGTGGTGGCCCTTAAACAGTTACATTTCAAATAAAGCTTGTATTACATACAGATCACATTGACATGTTAAATAACTTCTCAGTAATACTATTCACTTTTAAAATAGTATACAGCCCAGCTGACTGTGAAGATTGAGAGTTTATTGAACAATTATGTTTTCATTCAAAGTCAGATTTTGGAGCGGGCAAGCTCTGCTAATAGAACACCAACAAGAGAGGTGTTTGGTTGATTTGATAAAATAGAAAGTAAAACTGTAAGTACTGATTGTTTCCACCTCTAAACACAGTTTAATTGCTCAAACATGCTAATTTCAGAAAAATCCATTTTATGAAAATTCCAGTTTCTGAAATGCAATTGACTTATATTTTGCAATGCTTCCTTTCTTCATAAAAATTGCCATTTAGCCTTTGCTTAATAAATATCTTTCATTTGTGCTAAACATGGCCATGATATAGATCAAACACAAACAGTGAATTACATAAATACTCATAAGTTTGAATGACTATGTAAATGTGAAGTTATTGAAGATAACTTGTCATGTAAAATCTGTGCTCTGAAAAAATTCTGCAAAATCCAGCATATCCTACAAGAATACTGCTTAATGTTTGACGGACTAAAAGATTGTGATTTTAGCTCAATAGAGATCTCACAAAGAAGAAATTACTGTCTTCTCTCTCAATGCAGAGGCTTTGTCCAAATCTCTGGTTTAAAGAAATATGAAAAATGGCCACTCTGCTGTGAGCTTGTGCACGCTGAAGACAAAAGCATGCTTACAGCAGTCGCATGAGTATAGAACAGCATGAGGGACTCTCAAAATACCGACAGCAATTAAATGATGTCTCTGTCTGCAGAACAACTTACAGCATCTTTTCTAATACATTGTTTTAAGAACACACTGAATATTATTGATTTTCTACTTTGTATCACATTGGCTCCTAAAGCTTCAGAAAGTTTTGGCCACTAATTAAGTAGTAACATAGATGTAAATCTTATCAAACTGTCTCCATACAATGAGAATCACCTCTGCTGATACCTAAATGCATGTTTTTGTTCTAACAGATCATAATGATTGGAAATAAAAACATTAACACATTTTAATGCACTAATCATATGAGCATTTTAAAGGCAGCTAATTATATTCATGCATGATGTGACTAGAATTTTATGTCTTTTGAAAACTAATATATAGATTATTGGTTAAATCGTGGCAACCATCAGCACTACTGTCACTGACTTGCTCTCTTGATTATGTTTTTTTTTTCCTTAAATGTCAACTCCTCTAATCAGCTATGAAAAGGTAGATGTACAGCAAGTTGAGAAGAAATGTAATTTTCTAATTTTTAAAGTTAGCATACAAGGTAATGAACTACATTACAGAATTTCCTTTTCAATTTATTCTTTGATAATTTTAAGCCTGTATATAATGCATTATGATCATATTGACTCCTCCCTGACCCCTCCAACGTGTCACCTCCCATTTTCAGATTCTCCCTCTCTCTCCTCAGCTAGGGGTAGTGAGCTCCAACCCCCTCCACGCTGGAATTCTGACTAACTTGATATTGCACAGATAACCAATCTGCTGAGTTTAAGTTCAATAGCTATACCAAGTCCAAAAGACAACACTTCACAGCACTCTTTCCCATGGCTATTACAGTCTTTCTACCTCCTCCGTCCTGATGTTCCATGAGGGTGGGGCAGTGATAAGGACGTACCATTTAGGGCTGCAGTAGATGTTCTTTGTTCTTAATCATCCTGCTCTCCTAGTCACTTCCCTATCACTCTATTCCCTATTGCTGGATCCCTTTGCACCCTGAATAACACTCCTGCTTTCTTGTCACATATGGAGAAAAACCCCTTTATGTCATAACAGCATGGGTTGCAATTATCTGTTGCCTTTGAAATCCTAGTTCCAAACATCTTAAGTTGAAATGTCATCTCTCAAGTATGTCCCGTCTTACGCCTTCCACTTTGATTATAGCTTACTAATGGTTGAAATCCTGAACTGTTGTGTAATCAGTTTGCTTCTTTTAAAAAATGTTGTCTCCTCCTCTCTATAATAGTTTTCATCTGCATTCCTTGATATAGAATTCTGTTTGGGTTGAGGAGTGCTTGGTTTGGATTATATCCTTTAAGGTTCATTACTGCATTCTTTAGTTTCCCAAAAGTTTCACCAATTTCAATCCATATTATTTAATATAAATGATTCAGTGCACATTGCTTCTTTTTTGTTTCCTTTTTAAAGGAATTTCTGTGAATTTCATACAGCATATTTTGGTTGTATTTAGATCTCATCCCCTATCTTCACCCCACCTTGCTACATCCTGACCAATTTCATGCCGTATCTATAGGCTGTAGAGTCAAATTTGTGTCCCCCAAAGTTCTTTGGTGTGAGTTCATCCACTGGAGCCTCGTTAACCTATCAAGAGTCACATACTTAAAAGATACTGTTGCCTTCCCAGCAGCCAGAAGTTTCTAATAGTTTCTCAGGGAGGGTTGGGGTTTCTGACCCACTTCCCCACATCAATGCTGGGATTTTGTCTGGCTTGAGCTTACCTGGAACTTGTGCATGCTGTCAAGTTCATATGAGTAGCTTACCAACTTTCTGGAAAACCCTCATTCCTTGTGGTCATCCACCACCTCTGGCTCTTACAATCTTTCTGTCCTCTCTTCTGCAATGATCCCTGAGTCTTGGGAGGCAGACGTTTGATATAGGTGTCCTATTCAGGGATAAGCAGTCTTTAGTTTCTAGTTCTCTGCAAACTCACCACTTGTGGTTCTGTTATTCACCATCTGGTGCATAAAGAATTTTTTCTGATGAGAGTTGTATGAATATGTGAGGATAACAATAAGTCATTAGGTGTGAGTTTAATATCTATTTAGCAGAAAATTAATATTATGCTCTCCTTTATGTCCTCTGACATGTGTAGCCTGATATCAATGTTAGGTATGGGCTCCATCCTGTCAAGAAGACCTTAAATCCACTTAGAAAATGCTTCATTAGTTACTCCCATACTATTCATGCCATTATTGGACTGTTGGGCATCTCTTGCCAGGCCAGTTGTAGTTACAGCTCATGGGATTCACAATTGGGTAAAGCTGATGATTAATTTTCTTTTCTAGTAGCATGCATAGCTCCTTTCAGCAGTATGGACACTAGCCAGTAGAGATGCACCTTTGAAGTCAGTACCAGCTTGATTTCTCTGTGTTTGTTCTACAGCTCATGTAGCAGTATCTTCAGCAATAGGGTCTTGCCATCAAGCTCTTGTGGGTAACTAAGAGTGGGGTCAATGGTTAGTATTATTTGGCAGTCTACAGGGCCGATGGTCAACAGCTTTAAAAGTGAGAGTTCATTCCCAGCATTATGCTTTTACTTTGCTAACCTATGGTGTCTAGAAGGGGCAATGTCCCCCTGTTATTAGGTAACTCCTTTTAATCTCTTTTAAAATGTAAATGTATATGCTTTGAGACGTTTCTATAATGGTAGCTTTCTGTATGACTTTTTCTAAAGGTCTTTAGTGTTACTTGTTCCTCCCCATTCTCTCTCCTTTGTCCTGCCCTCCCATTCTCTACCCCTATTAATCTTTCCTACTGTCTTCCCCTTTCCTCCCTCTACCTCACTTCCCACGAAGCCCACCCCCATTGTCATTACAGGTTGTTGTTAGCTGCCATGTGGGTGCTGGCAACTGAACCCAGGTGCTCTGCTCGAGAGGAAGTGCTCTTAACCACTGAGCCATCTGCTCAGACCCCTCTTTGTTTTTCTAACCCCACTCTCTCACTACCTTCTTACATGCCCCCTTTTGCTCCCTGAAAGTTCCCATTGGCTCTTATTTCACACATAATCATTGATACCTCTAGTTTTCCTTCTTCCCTTTATTTAAGATCATTTCCTTCCCTCTGAAGATATTTTTGGTGCCATTTTATGGCAGACTCACCCTGCTAAATATTACCTGTGCCAGAGTTGGAGCAGAAATCTGTCTGTTCCAAAGCTTATAACTTTTCTGTTAGTCAGAAAACTATTTTCAGATGGTGCAAAGTAACTATTCCATGATAAATATGGTTCCCAGGGGGTATGGAATTGCCTGTTACCACTGTGCAGGGCAGCAGCCATTGAATGATACCAACAGTGTACAGAGTGAGCATTGGCAGGCAGCTGGATTTGAAATGCATTCAAATCACTAAAACAAGTAATTTGTATTTATCAAATTTTCCACTTAATTCTTGAGTTGACTTTTCATTTTTGCCAGAAATAAGGTCACAAAAGTACGTTTAGTCATTCTTTAAAAGATAGGTGCTCACAATACCTAAATACAGCTATTTTCACTTATAAAAAATTCTCAGGTTCATAGTCATAAACCAGTGTCTACCATAACCACTTTTTCTATTTAATTTTCTTGAAAATCCCATAGTAAGCGGTATTTTCCAGTGTTTGTATCAGGAGAGTTTACCGTCCCTTACAAAGTGGATGGTCTGCAATAGAAAGATAAATCTGCACTAAATTATCGTCATTTAGGTGTGAAGAATAATGCACGTAAATCCAAATATTTATATTAGTCTATTTTATTAATAGTTTAAACTTTTTAAATATTTTTATCCTTTTGAACTTAAAAGCATTATTTTCATCATTAGATATTTATAATAATAAAAATGGAATTATAGAAGACATCATGGAGTACAATCATGATTCTTATATCTTGAGTCTCAGTTAGTTAAAACATTACCTGGGAGTTTGTTAGATTATTGGTTCCCTGACACTTCTGAATTGTAATCTCTTCAGAGCCCTTGAGCAGGGCCCTGAAATCTCTGTTTTTACAAGTCTTCCAGGGGATTCTGTTGCATGCAAAAGTCCGGAGAGCATTGCTGTGGAACTCTGTT
Source organism: Nannospalax galili (assembly GCF_000622305.1). Taxonomy (NCBI): domain Eukaryota; kingdom Metazoa; phylum Chordata; class Mammalia; order Rodentia; family Spalacidae; genus Nannospalax; species Nannospalax galili. The sequence continues at coordinate 2,242,096 of NW_008349354.1, forward strand.
ATTTAAGGTAAGTGCCTCAGACAAGCATCATCATCATCACTACAGCATAGGATCTTGGACTACAACTCAGGTCTATTGAAGCAGTAACGATATTTTCTAAGATCTACAGGTCAGTAGTATCGACATTTGATAAAAAAAAAAAAGACAAAAATACAGGTAACTGGCAAAAGGTTTATAACTCAACATTTGTCTTCTGTCCTGAAATATTAACCTGTGCTGAATAAAAATGAGCACCATGGGTTTTGCATGTGTGTGTTTGTGTGTGTGTGTGTGTGTGTGTGTGTGTGTGTGTTGATTCTCAGATGCTATTGTGTGTGTGTGTCTGTGTGTCTGTGTGTAGGTGGTCCTTTCTTTCTTTTTCTTTTCAGTGCTAGGGAATAGAGCCCAAGGGCCTAGTGCCTGCTGACCAAGGGTCTGATTGCTTTAATTTTACCCTTGCCTTTCCATATTTATAAAATGAAACCTGAGAAGAATGAAAGTAGGAATTCACCACGGTGCCTCTCTCTCATCCTCTCCCTTTCCCCATCCTCTTCACAGCCCCTAACTCCTACTGAGGGCAGCATAAACCTTCACTGTTCCTCAGTTGTCCTTGATAGGAGGGTTCACAGGTTCAGCAGAACCCAGAAGTTTTTGCTTAGGTGGGTTACTGATGAAGAGTATGAGGGAAGGTATCTAGGCAGTGGGAGTCAGTGGCAGAGGCTGCTGATTCAGCAGCAAATCTACTACATTGTGAGTTGATACAGGAAACCTGGCTGTGCACAATGACGACCTGGGATTTCAGAATCTCAGAAGGCTCCAGGTAGTCAAAGCATGTCTTTCAGTAGTCATTCTTGCTTACATCATAGTTGATGCCAATTAATGTGATGCATTTGCCGTGGAGGTCATCCAGGCAATGATACTTTATGTTCACCAGAGCTAGCTGCCTTCTACTGGTCTTTCCACTCTTGAGGGAGCATTCCAGGTGAGAAGGATAGCATTGCGGGGCAGGAACTCAAGGCAGGAACCTGGATCAAAAGCCATGGAAGAATACTTCCTGGCTGACTCACTGGTCCACTCTCTGCTCAATTTCTCATACAGTCCAGGTCCACCTGCCTAGGAGTGGTATTGCCCTCAGTATCAGGATACTCCCACATCAATAATCAAGGAAGTTATTCTCAAATCTGGCCACAGGCTAATGTAATCTGGACAGGCTCTTAATTGAGACTCCCTCAGATGGCTATGCTGTGCCAAGCTGACAGCTGAAGCTAACTAGGACAGTATTCATTCTGGAACACTTCCAACTGTCCTCACAAACAGGAGGCTGGGAGTGAGCGCTACAGCCAGGTCTCGCTGTCATCACTGTTACCAGCTCCTGCCCTGGTCTTACAGCAGCATGCTCACGGCTTTGCAGCATCATTCATTTGTAAGGAAAGGTATGCTGTAAGGTGAGGTGACTGCTTCATAGACAGATCCTGCAGTGGGCTCAGACACACCATAGTTCCACCATGTAGTGGAATGCACACCTGCTCTTGAAGCATTGGTGTACAATATCTTGCTAAATACTAGATCATGCACTTCATTCAACATTTTGGGTTAAAACATTGAGGCCTTATGTCAATATGCAGCTACATGATTTATTATACTTGAGTCACCCAATATTGAGGGACAGTAATGTAAAGGAATATTCAGACAAGAAGCTGAGGCTAACGAATCATTAGTTATGAAAGCTGGGTGTGGTGGCACACGCCTTGAATCCCTGGGGAGGCTGAGGCAGGCAAATTTCTGTAAGTTCAAGGCCAGCATGGTCTACATAGAGAGTTCCAGGCTAGCTTGGGCTACAGGAAGACCCTGTCTCAAAAAAAAAAAAAAAAAGACATACACATACACACACAAAGAATCATTAGTTGTGAGTCACAGACCTGTCACTCAGTGGTGAGTTAATTATTACGCATTAATTTTTATTTTTGATTCTTTGTAGACTGAGTCAAAAATCAGAAAGATCAAATTAATAGTTTATAACTTATCTATAAATAAAAATTAGTGGTCAGACAATCATCTCAGTTACATAAGTAGCCAAATTGGGAGCATCAAATAGGCTTGTTTTGATGAGTCAGAACATTAACAGGACTGTCGGGGATTCCTCTTTCTTGGCATGTGGAAGGACCCTAATGAGATCACCAGCATAAAATCCTTTCATGAAGTAGTTACTGCAAGCACGTGTCTTTTTCTGTACATGTTGTCACCTTCTGGCTGATTTCAGGGGTGTCTACATTCTTCCTCCACTGTGATTTCCGGCCCCTTGTGGATTTCTTGCTCTCCTTTCTATTTCTGGTGCTGTGTTGGACACAGGCAGTGCTGGGGAGACCACTGACAGCAGCTGTCCCTGAGCACAACAGATTTCCCCGGCATGCTTCATTTCGTAAAAGTAGTTTTTGGCACTAGCATAAAACCTTTCATCCCTGGGTCTTAAATTATTTCAAAAACATTAATTCTTTCTTTGTTCCTGCAAGGCACATATTATAGAGTCACAGATTCATGGGGACTTGGGGATAAAAGGAATTTCAGAGATCATCTACTTCAAATCCCTTCATTTTATCAGATGACAGATTGGAATCTCAAGGGTGAAGTGACTTGTCCAAGCAGTTCTGTTTGTAAAAAGTGTAAGTTAGTCAGGTAGATGAATCATTTCAAGTTGCAGAGTATTTTAATTATTGTAAAACTTAAACTTACATATTTCATTTCTTGGCTTCATTGAAAGGGTGGTCATTTAATCTATTTTTCAGATAGAACAACTGGTTGGAGGGAATATGCAGAGGTAGGATTTATAAACTGATGTGTCAATAATGATTATGTAATAAATCAAATTATGGTTGCTTGAGAAATGTCCTTCATGGGCTCATGTAATTGAATATTTGGTATCTAGTTGGTGGTGCTGTTTTGGGAAATTATGGGACCTATAGGAGATATAGCCTTGCAGGGGGAAGTATGTCACTGGGCTTTCAGAGTTTAAAGCTTCACCTCGCTTCCTGTCCTTCCTTTCTGCTTCCTGTACAGAGATGAAAATCTGATCAGCCAGCTTCCGGCTCCTGCTGCCATGCCCTGTCTTTCCCCTTTCATGATGGGCTCTTATCCTTCTAGAACTGTGAACTAAAATAAACCCTTTCTGCCTTTAATTAGTTGCTTTTAGCCACGGTTTTTATCATAGCACCAGAAAAGGAACTAATACAGATACTATCCAACAGAAGAGGCAACGTTATATTTACTCAGTTTCAAGGTATGTGAGAAATAAAGAACCGAGTCATATTTTCATTAAATCTGACAATCACTCCCAGCCCCATCTTACTGCTTCATTACCCTCTTTCTCTGCCTCTGCATATTAATCAACTGTCACTTTTAAGGAAGAAGCAGTTAGTGAGAAAATGGAAGTGGACCATGAGGATGAAGAGACCACTCATCTCTGAGTAGGGCTAATGGAAAGTTCATCATGGCAGCTTTGCATCTATTTCAGAGAAGGGAGAAGGGCACTAATGCTGTTGATATGCAATTGTCTGATCATCTAATAGGTACAAAATATTTCCAAATATCAAGTCTGCCATTTGAGATGTTATAAGCTACAGAAAATTAGTCTTGTGTCTATTTCACTCTCCCACAAAGTAAATGGGAGTAAATGTAAAATAACAATGCAAACAGGAGCCCTCAAAGACTCACTGTGGGAGCACATGGAAAGGTGATATGCATTCAAATGGATGGATGGGATAGATATGGAAAATAGTTCAAAGTGAGTCTAGGAAAACAGCTGACACACCTGGGTTGGAAGGGAAAGAACATTTGGGAGAACAAACAATGTATTTAAGTGAAGTGTTATATACTTTATTTGTTCCAAATGAGTGATGGTATTGAGGTTCCTCTAGAGGGCTAATATGTAAGGGAATAATGCAAAGAGATGAAGGCATGAGTCATAACTAGTGACAAGAGAAGTTTCTGCTTGAGGGCATATGTTTAGAGGACATTGTGGAAAATTTCTACTGGGTTGATGGATTAAGAAAAGAAAGGGAAATAAGGCTAAATTATAGAGAAAATGAAGAGAGATTGAGATCAATTAAAAGACAGGGAAGTCAGCAAAGGCCTCACTGGGTACTGTGTAATGTAATTAACTAAGAACAGCATCAGCAGAACACTAGAAGATACTGGTAATTGAGCAAATAAACGTTGGCTTTCTATTTTCTAAATATTTGGGACTAGTTTCTCAAATCCTTCTTTTCCAAGACAGGCGATTAAATCCAAAAATTTGGATCTCAAAAAACAATGCAATGTGAAAAAATATGTGATTTTTACAGAGTATGAGGAAGTGTTGTGGTAATAACATGAATGTGAGTAGAGGATGATATGGAGAGCACTTTAAGATCACAGATATGCATGGTCTCACATGCATATGACTTTAGACATTCTTATTGATATGTGTGATAGCACTGATGTGTGTGTCTAAATAATAAATGAGTGCAAGGCTACTAAACAATTCCAAAAAGAAAGCATAAGTCTACTTATATGAAGCTGTAGAAAAGCAAACTAATTTATATAGAGAGAACCCATATTAGTGATTTCTTGGAGATGGGGACAGGGTAGGGTTTAAGCATAAGCTAAAGTTTGCACACACATATTATTGCTTTTTTTCTAGTGTTGGGGAAACAAATTGCAGGAAGGAACTTGTGCTTGCTAGATACGTTGAGCTGCCCTATTGAACTAAATCTTGATGGGCTGATAACTTCAGAGATACATATGTCTAAATTTACCAATTTTCACAGTATGAATATGTCTATTTTCTTTTATGTCAACTATATCACAAGAACAGAGTTTTTTAAAGGAAACAACATAAGTGACAAAAATCTACTCACATTCAGAATGTATAGTAGTTTTAGCAAATGCTTTCCTGGATAGCTCCTGAGATTTGCCTCTCCAACAGAGGGCATCTCTTTTTCCTACAGAACAGAGAAACGGACTTCATAGCGACGTTTTAAAAGGAATTCAATTGTTGCATGGCAGTGAAGTGTAGAGTTTATTTGCCATTCACTGGTAGAGCAGAAAAGGCCATGCGTCTGTTGCCAGGATACTTACTATCTGAGGCCAGTTGTGCTTTCAGAATTACTCTGCAAATGTGGAGCCAGAACTCATACTGCCCACAAAATGGGAATAAAAACACACCACATTTCACAGACTGGGAAAGATGACATTACTTAGAAATATTTGCTATCTTTTTTGATATTACTCAACACTATAGGGACTCAAAGGGAAGTAGAATTTGGTTTATTCCCTCTCTCTAGATGCTTGAGACAGATAGATAGGAGATAGATGAACTGACACATAGGTAGAAAGATACAGAAATCAGTGATGAGATATTCCAAATTTTACAATGATGCATGAAAGAATAGAGCAGAGTGCAGAGAAGGGGGGAACTCATCTGAAGGCTGAGAAAATGGTGCTTCAATTGTTCTGAAGAAGTAATATCTCATCAGAGACAGGAATGTGGAGATTGATTATTAAAGAAAGAATCAAAATATAGACACAAAAGGGAACACAGTGTATAGGCATGTCATAGAATTTATTGTGCTTAAAGGAGAGGGTAAGTGGGGAGGATGAGTCTGAAATCTGGGCAATATTTGATGGCCTGTGTGCTGTCCTGGAGAGCCTAAACATAAGAGAACCAAGAGCTTTTGAGTATTGAAAAATATAATCAATATAAAGCTAGTATGGATATATATTACAAGAGATGAGAAAAAAATACTAATGAATATATTAAAATTCATTAAATTGTGGACTTTTTAAAGATTGTCACTTGGTTATTGGTTGATAATAACTGTACATATTTATAAGTACAATGTGATAATATAAGATGAATATTATATCCGTGGTCAGATCCCAATAGCTGACCAGATTATCACCTTAGATCTTTATCAGTTTGTATTTGAAGATTAAAGCTATTTTATTCTATCTTCTTTCCACTGAAAGACCTCAGCCTTCCCCCACAGGCCCTTTCTAGTTCCCTGTATTGGTATTCCAAATGAAACACACATATTCAAAAACTCAAAGCTAACATCCAGAAAAGAGAGAAAACATGCCATATTTGTCTTTCTGGGTCTGAGTCGCCTCACTCAGGGTGACTGTTTCCAGTTCCATCCATTTACCCTCAGATTTCATAATTTTATTTTTCCTAATAGCTGAATAATATTCCATTGCATAGTGTCTTTTTTATTATATTTAGTTGTTTAATTGTTTAGATTTTATTATATTTATATATTGATGGACATCTAGACTCTTTCCATCTCTTGGCTATTATGAATAGAACAATAATGAACATGGATGAACAAGTGTGTCTATAGTAGGATATAGAGCCCTTTGAGTATTTTCCCAATTCTGGATCTTGCGGTAGAGTTCTTTTTAGCCTTGATTTCCATAGAGGCTACTCCAGTTTGCACTCCTGCAGCAGTGGATAAGTGTTTCCCTTTCTCCATATCCATACCAACATTTATGGTATTTGCTTTTTTGATCCTAATCATTCCGAGGTTAAGATAAAAATCTCAAATGTTAATAAATAAAATATAACACTTTAACATTTCCCTGGTGGCTAAGAAGTTTGAAATATTTTTAAGGGTTTCTTAGCCTTTTGTATTTGATCTTTCTTAGTGTACATTTTTAATTACATTTTTATGCATTTCATACAAACATCTTAATCATCTTTGTATTCCCTCCCCATCTGCACCCCTGTCCCCATAGCCCCCACTGGATTTCATGCATTCTGTAAAACATGTTAAGGCCTATCACATCAAGTTAGTGTACCCAGATGTCCCTCAGTGCAAGTTCATCCACTGGGTGTAGTCAGCTTATCTGGAATCTCTCCCTTAAAGAAGATCAGCTCTCCCTCATCCAGCAGTGATCAGCTGCCAATAATAGTTCTTCAGCTAGGGTGGGGGCTTGCTGTCCAGCCAGTTCTGTGCTTGGTTTTTGTCTGATTGAATTTGCATGGGTCTTGTGCATGCTGATACCATTGTTGTAACTTCATATGAGCAGTGTCCCAGGAGCCTGTAAGACTCTGTTTCCTTATGGTCATGCACCTCCTCCCCTGGTTCTTACAATCTTTCTGCCCCCCTCTTCTCCAATGGTTCCTGAGCCCTGGATGGGTGGAGTCCTGTCCAGGGACCCACACTCTGCAGGCTCTTCTCTACAGTTTGGCCATTTGTCACCATCTGTGCTCATTGCCCTCTGTTGCATGAGGAAGCTTGGCTGATGAGGGTTGAGAAATGCATTAGCATTCTCTCTAATCCCTGTTCTGCTTTGTTCCATGAATCTTAGGTGTAGAAATTCCACTGTAGCTATAACACTGTGGGTTGGGTATCTCACAGACACTTATTCTCTGTGTGTGACCAGTTGTGGAACTCTGTAATAGTGTCTGTTGCAAAAGAAACTTCTTTGATGAGTGGTCTGGCATACTTGCTTGTAAATCTAAGGATCCATATTTAGTATATCTATGTAATTTATCTTTTGAGAACTCTCACAACAATTGTGATGACATGCACAGAACCTACTCATGTTTAAGAAAAAGAAAATGCCCGCGTGGAGGCAGAGAAGTGGGCATGAAGTCCCAAGTCTCGCTGAGGAGACAGTAGCATTTGATAACTGCGGGGACACAAACAGGAGTCAGTTTTCTTTAAGACTGTGATCCTTGCAGGTCATTTATGCTCCAGGGCAGATTCCCCACCCAGGTGTATTTTTCAGGGGAACCAAAAAAGAACCCGAAGTTGAGTAGGCAGAGAGGTGGGGTGGATGAGAGAGGAGACGGGGGGCGGGGAATATGATCAAAATACATTACATGAACTTCTCAAAGAAGTTAAAATTTTATTATTTTAATTTTATGTGTATGAATATATTGCCTTCATGTGCATAAATGCACCCGTGTCGTGCAATGCCGTGGAAGTCAGAAGAAGGCGTCAGATTCCCCTGGAACTGGACTTATTGAAGACAGCTGTTAGTCACCATGTAGGGAGTAGGTCCTTTGAAAGAGCAGTCAGTATTCTTATCTGCTGAGCCATTTCTCTAGCCCCTAATAAAAATATTTTAAACTAGCTATTTTAAGATATACATTAATTATTGCCACCCAAGGTTATTTTTACTGTGCCATAGAACTTACATCGAACTGTATCCCTATACCATCAAACATTATTTTCCCATTTATCCCTCCTCCTTCACAACTATTCTGGGTTTGGGTAACTACTATTTTAATTTGTACTTCCATGAAAATATTCAATTTTCACAACCAATAATATTAGATTGATATAAATAAAAAATGATAAGAGAATGGAATAAAAATTTCATAATTTTTTCTTCTATTTAAAGACTTTTGTGTTGGGGAAGGATTGGGGGTGAATATAGAGTTCATTGTAATAATTTACACAAAAAATAAAAATATTGAAAAATTATCAGCCTTGTAAATTTAGGTCAACTTATGGCAAATATTTATTCATGGTTTTACTTTTTACTTAATATTTAATATTAGTTTGCAATGAGTGAATTGACATGGATCAGAATTTTTTTCCTAAATAAAATGCTGACTAAATTTAGCTACATTTGGGGAAATAAACCTATGAGATATTGGACAGGGAGCTGTCAGAGGCTCCTAGAACAATGCAGGCTATTACCCCTTTATTAGTTGTACACCAGTAGTGGCCTGTAAGATCCAAGGCTGAAGACGACACAGACTTTAAATAGGAGACACAAAGAAATCAAACCGGAAGTGATCTGGACGCTTCCTCCCTGCAGACTAACATTCATAGTGCTCGAAGGTGCTATGCAGGCTGCTGGGGAAGAAAATTCATTAATGATCTAATCCAGATGTAGACGGAGCATGCTACAGTACTCAGCTACCAGACAAGATAGGCCCATAGGTGCAATCGCTGCATGATTGTTCCAGGAATAAGCACCCACTTCCTGATTGGATCTGAGGCCCACTCCACAGGAGGGAATGCATGCCTGCTACCATAAACGGTCAAAAACCTCTTAACTAGGAAGGTCCTGGGACCTCTGGGGGAATCTGCTACTGATGTTTTACTAAATGGGCATGCAATTTAACTGCCTTCTAAATATTAGATTTACAGCTACAGGTTGATCATCTCACAGGATTAGGCAGAGAAGCCCTTTTTGGCAGTGGGCAATGGTCAAACTAGAGACTCATAGCTTGTCAACACAATGTGAGACTGCCTAATATCAGCCCTCAAAGGGACATCTATATCAACCCTCTGATGCCCAGGGGACACTGTAGAAGTGGAGGGTGAAAAGACTGTATGAGCCAGAGGATGTGGAGGGCTGCTTTGAAATACTGCTCCCTGGATATGACATGCCTGTAGAAATCATGAACACTTAACAGCTGTGATCATCTGCACAAGACCTGCACACATAAGTAGGAGGGGGTCTAGTAGTGAAGAAGGGGGTCGGCATGAAAGGGTGAGGGACAAGAAAGGTAGTGGGGGTGGGGCAGAGTATAACAAATTAATAGAAAAAAATTTAAAATCTAATTATTAAAATTGACTTGTAAAACTTAAATGCATTTGGGGGCTGGAGAGATGGATCAGTGGTTAAGAACACTGACTGCTCTTGCAGAAGACCTAGGTTTGAATTCCAGCACCCATATGGCAGCTAACAACTGTCCATAACTCCAGTTCCAGGGGCTCCAATGGCCTCTTCTGTCCTCTGCGGGCATTGCAGAACACGGGTGCACTTACCTACATGCAGGCAATACACGTATACACATTAAAAAAAATCTCCATTTCATTAAAAAAAAATCTTAAATGCATTTGAAAAAGCAAACAGTTTAAAATAATAGTTATTAATGTCTATTATCATCTATTATTTATTTGCTTATTTTGCATATGCGTGTATGTCTGTATATGTGTTCATCCATGTCTGCTCACCTATTTGATTTACCCAGAATCTCCTCACTAATTTACATTTTAGTTCTGAATCATTTAGAAAGATTTTGCTTGCTTAGAGTACCTCATAACTATGTAACTATGAAAACCACTCAATTTCGTGATTCTAAATTTCCACTAAAACCTCATAGTGTGGTTACTTTTAAGAAATGAATAATTAAGAGGAATCCAAGAATCTTTCATGATATAATCAGGTTAAGATGGAAATACTACTTTTTTTTTACTGTTAGGATGGAGAAATTCATGTATATATGGCAGATAAAATTCTTAACGGTTTTGTTATTTTTGGTTAACCTTTACAAGCAGAAACATTATCTTATGTTAGAGACAAGGAAATTAACATTAATGATATTTCAATTATAGAGAGATGAATGGTCAATTTGGAAAATAGAAATAAATCCAACCATATCAAAATAGCAGGCTTATTGCTTTACAATGGCTGAATCAGTGAAAAAGACCAATAATTGGGTAGAAATATTCTAAGGTGCATCCAACCTGTCTTTATACAGTCTCCCTCTGGTCAGTTGACAAGGTTTCACTGACTACCCATTCTTTTGTCTAGCACCTCGGCAATGAATAGGACAAAGCCTTTGCTCTCTAGGATTTACAATCTAGCCAAGGAGGGAGACCTTGTGGAAGGAAACTATAATAAACAGAAGAGTTTTCTATGGTGGAGGAATGATGGCAGAAGGAAAAAAAGAAGTTTTAAGTTATGCAAGTTAAGGTCATTCATCTGTAAATAATAGTGGTCCCCTTTCTGGATACATGTGCAATAGGGTAAATGTAGACAAGTTACAAAGCAGGGGGAAGGTTCAGGTGTTTCTAAACATCAGTTTCAGAATAAGGTAGTAGAAAGCAGGGAATAGTTTAATCTTCTAGATCCTTGAGTTTCTATATGTAATCTATGAGGTCTTGTATCCTTAGTAAGGGTGATCTATACTATCTTTTAAGGTTAACAGTCACCATTGCTCACACTGAGATTTTTCAGATATTGGAAAAGACTCAAAAAATAACCTTTGAAGACATCTTTAAGTATCACCAATTTCACATTTTCCAAACAAACTATTGCAGAAATTACATCAGAAATTCTGGTGCTAGACATACAATAGCTAACCAAGAATTTACACCAGCTTCAAAGGAAAAAAATCAAGCTGTCTGATGGAGGAGAGTAACTGGAATTCCATGACTATGAAATGGATATTTCCCATACAGCAATTATGCTATGGATGGCACTGTTTCTTACTCACTGGTTTTTGCAAAAAGAATGTATTCTTTCCAACAAAAAAAAATCCTTTCTGGATATTATTAACTCTAATGTCCCTGCCCTGTTTGAGTGGCAAAAGGAAGAATTAAATAATGGAAATAAGAACTACCATCAAGTCTAAGATAGACCTAAGTGCTGAAACACAATGAAAGGTTATTCCATAAACTGGAGCCATTAAAATTGCTAAGTAAAAAACATGCTGTATCTTATGTTCTTTGTGAAGACTTAAGTACCTGGACAGATTTCTTAAAATGAGAAGCTCAGAACCTCCATAGAAATTTGCTGCATATTAAAAAGCATCTCAGCTATTTTTTTTCTGGAATTGATATGACAAAAAGCTCATTTCTCTTCCTTTCATTTGAGAAGCGTCTTCCTTCCTGGTAGTAATGAGGTTGGCATCACTAACAAAGGGCTGATCCAGGTTTCCAGTGTGCGCTTTGAGAGGGCTTTTCAAATACCAGGGTGTCTGGTTAGGGGCTGCCAGCCTGCACAATCCCAGCTCTTAAAGGGATCCTTGCTTTTCATGTGATCAATTGCTATCATAGCTGGGCATGTGGCAAGGAGCCTTGGTAAGAAGCAGACCTTCTGGACACTTAGAATTTCTACTTTTCTGGAATTTGGCACAATGAATGTATTTCCTGTGTCATAGGGGGTAACCTGAATCTGCTTGCTGCTTTTCTGATTCATCCCCTATTGTGTAGGATATTAATTCTACAGAATAACAGTAACATGGAGTATATGTGACAAGCAGGTTAACTGCAAAGGAAAACACTGCTTTGAAAATGTGTGAAATAAATTCTTAGTCTTATCTCAGAACCCTGACTTACCTAATCAGCTATGCTTTCTTTACTATGATAAGGCAATGCACTCACAGATTCAGAGCAAAGAAAAATCATTTTGATATAAGGCTTAGGATGGAATCTCTAGAGTTGGTTCTTTCACTCTCCCTAAACAAGTCTTAGGCAAACAAACCTTTTGGCCTCCCCGAACTTCTAAGCTACGCTGTAAATAGACCTGTCTCAATTAGGTGCTTGGTTATAGACCTTAAAATGTGCGGACAGATGTGCAGTACCCTAGAGTATTAGGTACATGTTTTGTATGCAAACAAGTGTCTATTGTAAGTAGATTTTCTATCACTAACCTCATTAGAATCCCCCCCATGAAGTGTCTGTCCTTGGCATAGTGACAAGACTCGACACCATGGCATGTGTTGATTTTCTCCAACACCAAGGTAAATCAGACAAAGTTACCATTACCAAGAATAAATAGACCAGGGAGATCATGATTAATACTCATATTGTTATATGAAACTGAGATAAGTCTGAAATGTCTACACCTGAAATAATAAAATGGAAAACAGGAGGGAATAGGGGAACTAGGTAAGCCTTCTGTAGCATTTGGAATTAATATAGCTACTTGGAAAAATCTAACTATAAGTAAAAATGTCAAATTGTACTATAGTTCACTAAGATAATGTACATAGATTATAAAGTACCTAACCCACTAGAGAGATTAAATTTGACCCAAAATGAATGTAGTATAGTGGACATATGGGCTTTTTGTTTGCTTCTCTATTAACAGAATCTCTCTCTAGTAGGGGTGATGCAGTCCCCAAGCCACAATTATTGGCTTAACATGATCAAAACTGAATACATCTAAATTCTTTCCTGCAACATGATCTCACTGACAAAGAGATGGAAAGGACTCTTGGCTTCACCTTAAGACTGAGAGTCACAAGAACATGAACTTAAAAAAAAAGAATATGAACCTAAATCCATCACTAAGGACAACTTGTAGAAGCCCAAGAAAATAATGCCCCAGAGCCAAGCTAAGCTCAGAATCAGAAGGTAGTTTTCCTGACACTGGGTGTGATGGATAGCTTTGTGGTCAACTTAACACACCTGGGAAGAGGGAGCCTCAATTGGGGAATTTTCTCCATTGGACTGACCTGTAGCCATGTCTGTGGGGGTATTTTCTTGATTGTTGAGAGATGTGGGAAGATCCAGCCCACTGTGGGTGGTGCCACTCCTGGCACATTGTTCTGTATTGTATAAGAAAGCAGCAGACTGAGCAGGGGCCAGGGGAGCATGGCAGTAAGCAGCATTCCTCCATGGCCTGTGCTCCAGGTTCCTGCCCTGAGTTCCTACCTTGGGCTCCATAAAGAACTGCGACCTGGGAGATGTAAGACAAATAAACCCTTTCTTCCCCAAGTTGATATTGGTCAGAGTGTTTTGTCACAGCAATGGAGACAAACACTGGCTAAGTCTGGCATTCTGCCAACATGCCAATAGTGATGTTGCTTTTCTCTCATTGTTCTGTGTTCTGGCATTAGACTACATGTAAACACGTGCATATTTTTCTTATATTGTTTTGAGGTGTGAAGTCCTCATTTGGAATAGAGAGGCTTGACCAAAAATTCAAGAACAGAATGACTTCACTATCAAGATTAAATGCTCTATCCATAGCCTAAACTAATTTATGATATGCTTAAATACATCAAAATAATCAAAAATAATAAAATTGATAAACATATTTTAAGAGGTAATAAAAATGCAAAGGCTTAAATTTTCAGATGAGAGATGTAGCATTGAATTGGGCAAAAATTTGAAGATGTCTCCAATCACTGCAAACTCAAACAAGAAAAATCCCAGCATAGACATGGGGAAGTGGGTAAGAGTCCAACCCAACTCAAGGAACTTTTGACACTTGGTGGCTGATGGGAGGGCGAGAGACAGGGTCTTACAGGGATGGGGCTCTTGATGGGACCAGTGGATGGACCTACACTGAAGTGAACACAAAAATCAGACTCTATAGGCATATATATATATATTCCCCATGTGTCCTAGTTTGTTTCTCCATTGCTGTGACAAAACACTACAAACTATTATGTATGAAAAATCACAAATATTCAATAAAAATTGAAAGTGAGAAATGGAGAAAAACCACAAACAACTCAAACATTATGTATGTGCTGTTTTCAAAGAGTATATCCCAAGTAAATAGTTACAAAATTAAAAAATCCAACGTGGTGCTCAGCAAGAAGGCTCAGTGGGTAAGGGTGCTTGTTGCCAAGCCCAATAACGTTAATTTAGTTTCCTACTTCCACATGATGGAAGGAGAGAGCTGACTTCTGCAGGTTGCCTTCTGACCACACCTGTGCCAACACACACACACACACACACACACACACACACACACACACACACACACATATATAAATGCAATCAAAAAAATACTGAAACAGGGGACTCGGGAATGGCTGGCTGGACCTTGGTGGATGGATTTGCGGTGGGGAGCGTCTGGGGGCACTGACTTGGCAAGGTGCGCTTTGACAGGGATGCTGAGTGTGTGGGCTCTGGTGGAGGGGCTGTGGGGTGGTGCTGATGGTGGGAACAGAGGTATAAAGATGAATGAGATTGATTGAGATGTTCTGTGTGGAATGCACAAAAATTGAATAAAAACAAACTTAGGACAAGAGGAATAAAAATACAAAATAAAAAAGTGTTACATAAAACTTATTTTGACAGTGAATGTATTTTTTACAGTTAATGTATGCTGGTTTAAAATAAGAGGGAACGGGGCAATATTAATAAAATCTAGTTCAATGTGAAGTTTTTTTTGGGGGGGTAAAGAGACATGTTGTTATGGCGTAAGGCTCCCTTTAATATGGGCAAGAGTTAAGAGCCTTTATTCTCCTAGATACATAAATTTAAGATTGTAAAGCCAACATGATGAGTCACAAATGGACTAGTAGATTAAAATCATAATGGTAAAAGTAGATGTCAAGGGTCTCAGAAGCCATTCTGTCAATGATGACCTATGTGTATTGACAAACATGACTCACAGGATGGGCCTCTCGTTCTTCTTTTATAGTTGTTTCAGTGGGCTCTTCTATTCACTGCTCAGGTAAACGGAATTGATATTAAATAAACAAGTGTTGTTTGCGTTAATTTACCAAACACTCTCAGTTCAGTTATTCTAATGCTGAGACTTAAGTCATCATTAAAACTCCAATTTCATTTCCAGCATCTCCTTGGACTAGTTGGCTGTCCTGTAGAAATATATGGCTGAAGGGAAGCTGGGTGGCTTTTTCTCTCTTTAATCCTAAAGTTCTTTTACTCTTTTGCTCTTTCCATTGGATTGAGTCCTGCTCTATATATATCAGTAACCTTCAGGGACTATGAATTTAAACCACAGTGAGGTATTACAGCAAGATATTACCTGCTAGACGAAAGGGGGATTTGGCAAGAGTGTGTATGATAGAGAAGGATAGTAGCGAAGTCTTATATACTGTTGTTGTCAGTATACACTGGGAAAGTCATGATGGTAAACACTAGGTAGGTTTCTCAGAAATTAAAACTAGGACTAGAATAAGATCCAGCAATCCCACTACCAGATTCATGTCCATAGGAACAGAAATTGGTATGTTGGAGAGGTGTTTCATTTTCATTTTGGCAACTGTCAAAAAGAGCTAAGATATGGGATCAAGCTAAGTATTGCTGAATGACTGGTTAAGGAAAATGAAGTATGTGAGTTTCTCGTTATTAAGACAGGAATCCGGACAGTTTTGCAAACATGGGGGAAGGTAGAACGCATTATGCTAGCTGGAATAAACCAGGGCCTAAAAGAAAAACATTGTGTGACTTCAGCTATTTGTGAACTTTGTAACAGTGCACAGAAACAGTAGAACGTAGCCACCAGGGCAGAGGAAATGGGTCTTGAAATGGGAGATGAGGAAATGTTGGTCATAGACAGAAAGCTCAGTGCTATAGGGTGTGTAAGTCTACTGTGGAGCATGCCTATCGGTGATGATATTAAATCATACACTGGAAATTTGTGAAGAGAACAGTTAAGATAGTCTTGCCACAAAATGTAGTTATGTGGGGTAATGCATTTGTTCATTCCTTTGACAGTAACAATGTTTGCACTATGTCTAAATGTGTAACAACATCATGTTATACAACTCAAATACAATAAAAACAGCTTATGATAAAAGTAGTCTTCCAGATAGTTGGAAGGAAAATAATGAAGGAAATGGCTTGTTATTGAATAAGCAATGTGTCACAATTGAATATTCAGATGGGAAAATGAATATTATGAGTATACCTTATCACATACACAAGGAACTTTGTATAAATTAGATACACAAATTGAGAAATTATTCATAGAATTAATAAAATAATTGAATCTTTATTTTTCTGCATAGTAATTTTTCTTGAAATATCATATAAGCCCAGTAGCCATGAAAGAAAAAAATTGAGAAATATAACTCAATACCAAGATATTTTGTACAATTAAAGCGATAAATAAAATAAAACTATATTTCAAATGAACAAATTCAGAGCCAGATTAGCATCTTTTTAACTTAAAAAATGTTATTCAGAATTTCATACACGCATATAAGGTGTTTTGGTCAAATCCATGCCCACTCTCTCCCCTCCAGCATCTCCCATATCTCCCCATCTCTTTTTTCTGACAACTTTGTGCTCCCTTCCTCCCTCCCTCCCTCCCTCCCTCCCTC
>NW_008349354.1:2258853-2268840 GCF_000622305.1 Nannospalax galili
GTACCATAAAATCTTTTAAGGATTAGATACAAGCTTCCAAATACTTTAGATGTTTTTGGCCTTTGGAATAGAATATATTGCTAAGAGGCCCAAGGACATTGTGAGTTTTAGCCAAAACTGGCTACTTTTCTTTGGGGTCTCTTTTACCCTAACTGCCTAGTCAATTCCTACTTCCTATTCTTATCACACCATCCTCTGAAGAGGTTACCCAAATTGCAGATAGATTAACATTTAAAAAAATGTGCCACATGTGGAACTGGAGAGATGCCTTAGTGGCTAATAGCACTGGCTGCTCTTGCAGAGGACCTGACTCAGTTCCCAGGACCCACGTGGTGGCTGACAACCATTTGTAACTCCAGTTCCAGACAATCTGAAACCCTCTTTTGATCTCTGTGAGCTTTGCGCAGCAATGCTGCACTTACATACATGCAGGCAATACCCTCATACACATCAAAAATAAATAAATTAAATATTTAAAATATGTATCATGTGAAAACTTACTGTTTTATATTTAATAAATGCTAACAACATAAAAAGCCAAGGAACCCAATAGAAAAAGGTCAGCAAAAATATGACAAATGGTTCTTAAATAGAAATATTCATTGCTAATAAGAATAACAGACACATGATCTCGTTGGTAATCAGAGGAACACAAACTAAATCAACTGTGCGTCACTTCCTGCTTGGAAGATTGGAGAAAAATAAATACAAGATAAACCAGTTATTGCAAGGACTTAGAGAAACCAGCTCTCAAACTGGAGACCATGATACCATGAAGTTTGTTAGAGAATTGCCCGACTGAATCAAATCTATGCAGTTCAGAACAGTGCTTTCCATTCGCCTCTGAAGTTTCATACGTAATCACTTAATTTTGGACAGAGGATGTTCAATATAATTTATCTTTATATTGTTGGCAGCAGCCCCAATTGAGGCACAATTAATAATGTTCAATTATCAGGGAAATTTATCGTTCCTCTTTGGGTTCTTAATCTTGTAAATAAAAGGCTTTAGAAATGGAATGAAAAGGAACAATTGTATTAGAGTTTGAGAGAAAAATAACAGGACAGGAAAGCTGTAAATCTTGGCATCTTCCAGGAGGAAGGAGACAGAAAGTCATGTCTTAAAGTTAGACATGGAGGTCAGGGAAACAGTGAGGAAGCTCAGAGTATCAAAGAAAGTATGCTTAGGGTTTTGGCTTATATCCAAAAAAGAGATAAAGAAAAGATTGAAAAAACAAAACAAAACATGCTTAGTGTCAGTCTATGGATCTGAGTTCAGAGCACACTCAATTCCAGGCTCCTGTGTCCCAGAACCAAGATTACACCAAGAATACATATTTAGAAATAGAAATAGCCACAATTTATTAAGAAAGGGAAAGCACTTCCCAGAATAAGAGAGGGCTAGTGAGCTGAAGATAAAAACCTTGGACCACCAGGGGCAATAGGCTCTATAGGACGTTTTCATAGCACCTCCTTTTAAGAGCTTGTCTAGCAGGTGCCTAATGATTAGGTGAAGTCAGGTGAAGAAGGGCTTCTGTCTTCTGTAAATATCTTTGTTTACATGTTAGTTGTGATGCTGCTATCTCCAGTCCCTACTCCACTGCCACAGTTCTATCATTAGAGTGGTTAAAAAGTTCCTGCTATCAACGTGTCTACTGAGGCAATGTATGCAGACACTTAACACAGTGTCTAGTACCACTCAGTGCTATGTAAGTGTCTTCTTTGATTTTCAGCTTTAGGAAAGCAGTGGGTTTGTTTCCCGATTAGTTCACTGTTTCATTCCCTGGACCTAGTGCAAAGGAAGTGCTTCATAATGGTAATGGCCTTTCTATTCCTGCAAAGTTCACGCTTCTGAGTATCCCTCTGTATTGATTCTCTGTCCTGCTCTGACTCCTAGGAGGCTGAGCTGGGGTTCCCCTGTTCCTTTAGATTAGCCTATGAAAATACTAACAAGGATTAAAGGTATTTCTGGTACCTATTCTCTGCCATTTCTGTCAATAAGGTCATTGCCAGCAGCTGTATCCTTCAGCCTATGGCCAGGCTTCCCACTGGGCACCTCTGGCCAGCCTCCCATTGTTATGCTTGAAGAGAGTTCTGCTAACAAAATCACCTTTTCCCTAGTTTCCCTATGTTCTCAACCTTAGGCTTTCTTTTGATGTTAATACCCAGGCACTTCATAATCCCTTGTTTGTCCCTCTGTTTTGTTCACACATTTCTTGTAAGATGCTCCAGCAATGTAAAAATTACAAAATGCTAAGCAGACATTAAATCATGTGAGGCACAACTAACTATCTATCTATCTATCTATCTATCTATCTATCTATCTATCTATCTATCTATCTGCATCATCATCTATCTACTTATATTGAGGACAATTCCACAATGAATGTATTCAAATTTTAAAATTCTTTACTTGAATTTTTGTGTATTTCATATTGAACATCTCAATCAGTCTTAATCATCTTTATACCCTCTTCCCTAGTGGCACCCTCCCAGAATCCCCCCCAAACTGGAATTCATACATTCTGTCATTTGTGTTAAGGCCTATTGTTTCAAGTTAGTGTCCTCAGACATTCCTCAGTGCAAGTTCATCTAATCAGGTCTAGTCACCCTATCTAGAGTCCCTCATGTTAGTAACTCACCCAGGAGTAATCAGTTGCTAATATTTCTTTAGTTAAGATTGGGATCTTCTTTCCGTTTCCACAGTTCTGTGTTGGGGTTTTGTCTGCATGAGTTTGCATGGGTCTTAGTCATGCTAACACCATTGCTGTAGGTTCATATGAGCAGGGTCCGAGGAGCTTGTAGGACTCTATTTCCATGTGGCCCTGCACCTCCTTCCTGTCTCTTACAATCTTTCTGCCCCATCTTCCACAATGCTCCCTGAGCCCTGGGTGGGTGAAGTTTAATATAGGTGTCCTGTCCAAAAAACCAGCATTCTGCAGATGCTTAATCTCTATGCTTTGGCCATTTATGACCTTTTGTGTTCTTGGCCCTCTGTTACATGAGGGAGTTTCATTAATGAGGGTTGAGAGATTCATTAGTGGTCTCATTACCCCTTGTTCTGTTCCATGAGCCTTGGGTGTAGAGGTTGAATTGTAGATGTGCCACTTACACTTGGGCAATTCAAAGACAATGTCTGTGGTAATCTGTAATTGTCTCCATCTGGTGCAAAAGAAGCTTCTTTGATGAGTGGTGACTAGGATACTTGTCTGTAATTATAAGGATATATATTTTGTACATAGGAAGAAATTAAATTAGTCTGGGGATGTGATAGTCTTGGGGTTTTCTCTAAGATCTATGAGCTCTACACCCATGTGTATTTGGATATGCTTACTGTACCACACATGACTTTCCTCTCATTGAGTGGGCTTTTAGTCAAATTAGGTATCTGTTGATTGCCTCCAAGTTAAAAGTGTCACTACTGCACCAGTGTCATATGCTGTGTCAGTCATTGATGTGGTTGTTTGGTCTTGAAGTTGGGAATTCACACTGTGACTGAGATCTATGCAGGAAACAGCCAAAGCAATGTCAGCATTAGTTCAGCATGGAGTATGCTATTTTCCTTCTGTTCCTTTGAGCAATAGTGTTACTGAATTATATTTGAACATGTGTGCAGATTGTAATATTTTTCACTTGCTTCAGCATCATCATGATACAAGTCATGCCTTTAACCCACAATTATTCTCAATTCTTGAAAAAGGCCCCTGCACAAATAAAACTGTTCATTTGAATGAAAATTTTTTAGCCATGTCTTTTTTTTGGGGGGGGGGCGGATCTCATGACCTCATTTGCTCTGGTTTTAATTCTGACTTGGAGTTACTTTATATATTCCATCTGACACTCGAAAACTTGATGCTCTTATAATTAAAAAGTATTACTGCATTTTAATTACTTTGTGTGCAGGCGTGCATACATGTGTGCCTGTACAAACTCTGATGAGTATGTGGAAACCAGAGGACAGCTTGCAGGCATCTGTTCTCTCCTTCCACCATGTGGGTTCCAGGAATCAAACTCAGGTTGTTAGGCAGCAGGAACCTTTCCCCACTGAGCCATTTTGCCACCCCCAATGTTTACATCACTTGCCTCTGCCCTTCAATACTCTGGGTTCTGCTGCTTTTATTATTTATTTATTTAGCCAGGATCAAATACATACCTGAGGAGCTGACTGGTCTAAAAGGCAGCTCTCTTGGATTAGAGTAGGCTTCTTGGAAACGGTCTCTGAGACATGGAGTGGTATGCTGAGGTTGCAGAGGAATTTGTCGAGGGGATAAATATTTAAAGATGCATGGGATACAGCTGAGGGCAGAGAAAGGACTGGCCTACTGTGGAACTGTAATTGAAGCCTGACTCTGTTGGTTGTTCTCACTGGGTTGCCTTACTTCTTCAACACTGAGGTCGAGGATTTAGCTTTTCTGTCCCAGTCACTGAACAACCCCTTAGGAGAGAGGCACGACTTTCTCTGAGCTAGACCCTTGCAACCAGTTGAAGACACTTCCCAGAAAAGGTGAGGTTCTTGTCCTGGTGATCTTGATGCACCTTCAGAGTCCTTTTTGGCACTCTAAGCTCTAGGAGGAAACAAAGGAATATGAAATGAAAGATAGAGAGTCATGAAGCTGTCTTCCAGTTAGCACATAAGAACTCCCAAGCGCTCTCAGAAGTGCATCATGGACCTCAGCGTTTTTGTTTTTATATATACATGCCTGGGTGAGTGTGTAGCACATGCATAGGCACCCACGGAGGCCAGAAGAGCATATCAGATCCTCTAGAGATGGAGTTACAGAGGGTCATGAGCGTCCTGATGTGGGTGCCAGGAACTGAACTCAGGTCCTCTGGAGGATCACCAACTATTCTTAACCACTGGGCCATCTTTCCGGCCTCATTGTCAATTCTTAATTCTCAGTCAGAAGATGTCCATGTGTGGGCTATGGCTTCTTTTTCCATCAACACAGGTCCTAGTTGGGATGCATTCTTCTTTTCTCTTGTCAAATTATTCAAAGTTTCTTATTTGATTGTAAAAATTTGTAACCATTGTGTTATCCACTAAAATTTTGCGCAAATCATTTTGATACAAAAACAACACTAAGAAACTAAAAATTAATACTCATTATTTTCTTTCTCAAGTCTTCTAATAAGCTGCCTGTAGCTTAATGTGCAGCTCGGAGGGTTCTCTTGACACACTGTTACAAATCTTCAGTGTACAATCACCCCAGTTTGAGAGAAAAAAAAATGATAGTATTTTACATTTGTAAGACATGGTAAAGTCTTCAAATTGAGAAAGAACATAGGAGAGGGGAGGGGAAATGGAGATAAGATCTAGACTGTCTTAAAAATCTCAGTGGTGGCACATGCCTTTAATCCCAGCACTTGGGAGGCAGAGGCAGGTGGATCTCTGTGAGCTCAAGGCCAGCCTGGTCTATATAGTGAGTTCCAGGACAGCTGGGGCTACAGGGAGACCCTGTCTCAAAAAGAAAAAAAAAAGAAAAAAAGAGAAAACTCAGTTTACTATTTTCCCAGCTGTGAAAGTTTGAGAAAGTTATTTAATCTTCCTGTGCTTCAGTTTTTCCTAAGTTTTGTAGGCTATGATGCATTTTACAAATAAAATTATTTTAAACACTATATTTTGATACACATAGGCTAAAATAATGCATTATATTCCTGAATAAATTAAAAGATAAGAACAAATTTAAAAGTATTACATATAAAAACTGAACAATATTTAAAGACGGATTGAATAAGTACTTTTCAATCCAGTTTTGAAAGCAAGGCTGTGGGAGGAACAGGACATATGTCTCCTGAAACTGAATTTCCCTTCACTTAGAATGTTCTTAGAAGTCTTGTATCTGGAAAACCTGATGCAAATCTACTGTCAACCATGCAAAAAGCAGAGGCTATGCTCTGAAAGATTACAACAGTACACCTCACTTTGTCATGTAGTTTTTTTATATTTTTATTCCATTTTTGTGCATTTCATACAATACATCTTAATCGTATTCAGACTTTCTTTTGTCTGTACTCGCCCATAGCCCCCCTGCCAGATTTCATGCATTCTGTCATGTATGCTAAGTTTTTGTTCCCGGATGTGCCTCAGTGTCCCTTGAGACTGTTCAACCTACCTAGTCTCACTCCCTTAAAGAAGACCAACTCTCCCTCATCCACAAGTGGTCAGTTTCCAATATCTCCTCAGCGAAGGTTGGGGTTTCCTACCCATTTCCCCACTTATATGCTGGGTTTTGGTCTGGTTTGAGTTTGTGTGGGTCTTATCCATGCTATAAGTTAATAAGAATAAGAAGTCTGAAAATTCTGTTTCCCTGTGGTCATCCACAATTCCTTGCTTTTACAGTCCTTCTGCCCCATCTTCTGCAATGGTCCCTGAGCACTGGGTGAGTGAGGGTTAATGTGGAGTCCTATCCAGGAACACACACTGTAGTACTGTAGTCTCTACATTTTAGACAGTTGTGGCTTTCTGGGTTAATTATCATCTGTTACATGACAAAGCTTCTCTGGTGAGAGTTGAGAGATGCATTAGTATTCTTTCTACCCCCCTTTCAACTTTGTTCCATGAGCCTTAGGTATAGAGATTGAATTGTAGATGTTACTTAGGGTTGGGCATTTCGCAGACACTTATTCTTTGCATTTGACCAGTTGTAGAACTCTCTAATAGGCTCCATCTTTTGCAAAAAGAAGCTTCTTTGATGAATGGTGACAGGTATACTTGTCTGTAAATATAAGGATATATATGTAGCTTGTGGTAAGAAATTATGATTGCTTAGGGGTGTGACAGATATGGGTCTTTCTTTAGGTTCTATGACTTCTCCAGTTGCATGTATTGGTTATGTTTACAGTACCACACATGAGTTCTTTCCCATTGAATAGGTTTTAAATTCAATTAGATTGCTGTTGATTTCCCCCAAGATAAAAGTGCCACTACTGCACCAATAGACTCTACCTCTATTGTAGATGCAGTTTGTAAAGCAATAAACAATGAAAACACTTGGTTAACATGCTAATTGTTTTACTGAATGGGAATAGGAAGTTGGAAACTAAGTACTTGCCCTTTATTCTCTAAAAATAAACAGAAATAAAAATGTATATGAGAATTTTTCCTGGAAGCTCTTTGTGCTTTACAAAAATAACCTTTATTTCATTTATTTACTAATCAATTTTTTAACAATGTGGTTTTTTTTTTTCTTAAAGAATGGGATAGGACAGTCATGCTTTATAAAATTTGGATCCTGTCATCTGAATGTCCCAGTGGTATAGACTTGCTTCTCAGGGTGGTGCCAGTGGGAAGTGATGTAAGTTTTAAGAGGTGTGGCCCAGGGGGAGGTCTTTATCCATTGAAGGTATGCTGCTAAAGGGGCTTGTAGAATCTAGCCCCTTCTTTTGATTACTTTAACTTTCCAATCAGGAGGTAACTGGTTTTGTTCTGTCTAATAATAGTTCTGCCTTGTGTCTTTCTTCACCATAGGTACAAAAACAACAGAGCCCAGTGACTGTGGATTGAAAACCCCAGCTCTGTGAGCCATCATACACCTTTTCTCAAAAGCTGAGTATCTGAGATATTTGGTAGAGCGACAGAAAGCTGACAGACATAAGAGACCCAAATATCTAGTTAAAAAATACAGCTATTTATTCTGTATGTGTGTACATGTCACAGTCTCTCTCTCTCTCTCTCTCTCTCTCTCTCTGTGTGTGTATGTGTAGGAAAGAAAACAGGTTATGAGAGATAGTTCTGTCCTTCCACCATGTGAATCCCAGGGCTTGAACTCATGTCTTTCAGCCTTGGTGGCAGGTGTCTTTGTCTGCTAAGCCATCTAGCTTCCCCCAAATATCTACCTTTATAAAATATCAAATTGGAATTCAGAAATGAAAAATAAGCTTTTCAGACTAATTAAATATACTATTGTCTATAGAACTTTTACATTTTTTATTTCTGGGATATATTATTCCTTTCTTATAGGAATACTAGCTATGTTATATCCATTTTTATGTCCAAGAAAGACTCTTTTATCAACTTCTATGTAAGATCAGAAAGTTCCTATACCAGAAGACCAAACAGACAAGACCCTTAAAAATGATGAATGCAATGTTTGTATTGCAAACTCAGATTACAGCCTAGAAATTGTTGAAAGAAACTGACTTCTTTCTCCCTTTACACACACAGAAATAATGCTGGATCATTTACTTTGTCCTAATTTTTCTTACACTTTCAAGACTGATACACTAATTGTCTTTAAGAAAAGCAATTACTAAGTGTTCCTTTAGACAGGCAAATTTAATGGCTTATTTCTATATTGCATGGAAGAAAAGTCTTTGGGGAAATTATAATATTAGTTCATTTGAAGTTATCTTGAAAGGGTATGCAATCTGCCTTCCTTTTAAAGAAAAAAAGAAAGAGGTAGGATTGTGGTCCAACTCCTACTAAAATAAGCCGTTTCCACCATTATCACCTATACACCAACATGCTGCATTTCTTCCATAATTCCACACCAAGGTTATATGCCTTGATATTTTCATTTAGTGATTAAGTGCTGAATTGACCTTAGTTGGGTTGTGCAAGAGCAGGGAATTAAAGGGAACAAAATAAGACAAACAAAGATGGTCCCTTGGCTGAGATTTGAACTGACAGGCAAGGGGTTAAGAGATAGTGGCATTGTCTAATTTCCTTCTTAAGTTGGAACTTTTGAGGATTCTGTGCATGGGGAGAGCTGCTTTGAGACTGACAATATAAAGAACAGACTAGGACAGTGGAAGATGGTCTTGCTTCTGCAGGGAACTCAGAACAGTTGAACACAGCATTTGAAACTACCAAACCTAACACATGGCTTGAGAGGTTGTTTCCACGTCCGGCCAAGGCTATAGTGTGGCTACTGCGATTTGCTCAGCAGATGTGTGTTCAAGGGAAACAGATTAGGAGCCAAAGAACTGAGCAGAGATTTCGTGGTTTATGCTAATAGCTTTGACAATGCAAATGAGGCATGCTTTTGCTACACGTGGACATAGCTTAGAGTCACTTTGAGAGAGGGCCAGCATCCTGTTCTTTAAAGGTGAGGGTACCCAAAGCAATGAACACAGACTTTATGAGGATAGATTTATAGTAAAGTACTATTGATTGAGAATATCCCCTCTGAAACATGGTGTTTGCAACTGATAGCTACCCTGCACCTCGCCACAAGAGGACACAATAAGGAAGCCTTCATCAGATGCAAGTATCTTGATTTTAGAATTTCTTACCTCCAGAACTATGAAAAAGAAAAGTCCATTCATTGTAAGCTACCCAGCCCTAGATAATCTGTTTTAGCAGCACATAATGGACTACTGTACATCACTCCCAGAATTTTATGATTTAGAATGAATTATTCCCATCTTCATATATAACGCGGAAGAAAGGAATGCTTTTGTCCCATATCATGCCATTTCAGTTCATGTATGGACACCGCTATAGTGTATCTGCCAAACTGATATCTAATCCTTGAGCTTCGGAAGTTCTAAACTGTTATTCACTGTGAATAAGTGCTGTTCATACCTGTTGATCAAACAACTGGCCAATGTGGAGAAAGTAAGAGACTGCAGGATGATTACTCTTGAAGTGGGACACCTTTATGAAATTTTTGTCTCCAGTTGTTCAGGGATCTTTCTGGAAGACGGGGCAGAAAGATTGTAAGAGCCACTGGGGGTGTATGGCCACAAGGAAACAGAGTTTTTCAGACAGCTGAGAAGTTGCTCATATGAACGCACAGCAATAATGACAGCACAAGTCCCACATAGGCTCATGTCAGATGAAATGTCAGTGTAGATATGAGGAAGTGTGTAAGAAACCCCAAACCATACTTGAGGGACTATTGGAAACCAATGGCTTATGGGAGGGGGAGAGTTAGCCTCTTTTAAGGACATGATTCTTGGTAGCTGGCTAGGCTGCCATGGAAAGATCCACACCCAAGGATGTTTAGGAATACAAATTTGACTCTATAGCCTCTCATATATATAT
>NW_008349354.1:2268887-2287380 GCF_000622305.1 Nannospalax galili
AGTGTATGAAATTGGGTGGGGATAGTAAGGGGCTGTATTATAGATTGGGGAAAGCATCTAAATCAAAATATACTATATGAAATTCACAAAAATTCAGTTAAGAAAAGAAAAAAGTTAAATGGGGATTGGAGATATAGCTCAGTGATTAAGTGATTGTTTAATATGCATATTTCCTAATTTCATTCATTTCATTCATTGCAAATAGGCTCCAGGATCATACTGCAAAAGAAAACAACCCAAAAGTGAAATCGATTTTTATTTTTGGGAAATAGTTTGTTTCCTACCAAAACATGGAATAGTTTAGCAAGTCCCAAAGGATTAAAATTTTAGAAATTAAACCCATAACATTGTATTTGGTCATTCTAGTAACTGTTCGTTTTTTTTCTGAATGCTTACACTTTTTCTAGGTTTTGAAGACCTGCTTCAAAATACTGTTATATTAGACTATGACTGTGGCTAATCAATAGAGCACTTGCTTGGCCTGTGCCAAGTCCTGGGTATGACCCCTAGTAAATGCGTATGTTGACTGAATCTTTAAATAAATAATGACTTTTGTGTGATGGGGTTGTGGAGCCACAACAAACAATAGTAAGACGTAGATGGATCCTTATAGAGAGAAGACAGAAACACTCAGCACTCTGTATTAAAATGCTAGGCAGAATTTCATATATAAATAATAGAAGGGCATAAGCAGAAACTGAAATATGTTCAGTTGCATGTTGGGACACATCTGAGCACCATCTGGAAGCCAGCCTTACCTAATGTATTCCTACATGTGTGTATGTGGTTTGTGTGTGCAAGTATATGTGCTTGTATGTTTGAATGTATTTGTATATGTTTCTGTATTCATATGCATGTGTATATGCATGTTTGTGTGTTTGTGTATATGTGTGTTTGTATGTATGTGTTTCTGTGTGATTATATGTGTGTATGTATATGTGTATATGTGTGTATGTACACAACAGTGTTTCATCACTGTTGTTTGAATCATTGTACTCAATCACTACAGCAATGACTCACAGTCAATCTTGAAATGATTTCAAAATTAATGACTAACAAACTTTTCTTGATATTATTTTAATTAATTATTTCTTGACTGTAATTAGCATATCCCAAAGAAGACTGGCTTTCTCAAGGGTGAACCAGAACATTGTTGACATGTCTGAAGCCGTCATCAATTCACCCCGATCCTAAAAACATTCACAAATGCAAAAATATGGTAAGAATATCCCGAATGACATTTCATTTGTTATGAAGATTTGAACTTATAAGATAAAGAAAACTTGAGCTAGAATTTGAGGTAGAGAACAGGCACTGCTTGTGTCTTATGTGCCGTCTATAAATCTAAGCATTCTTTCATCATTTCATTTCATTCATTGCAAAGAGAGAAAAGGGGAAAAACAAAAATAGATATCGCAAATAGAGTTGAAAATATACTGGAGCTTTATAAATGTGTGTTGATTTTATATCAACTTTTCCAGGGCAGTTTGAGACTTGATCAAACTTTCTACATATCAACAATCAGAATTTATGTAATAGTGGAGTAAAATTCTAAGTATGTGCTGCCTCAGTCATTCTTGCTTATCAAGCTTTCTAATATTTCTAATATTCTTACAAGTATGCACTAGTTTACATGTATGCATGTAATGTGCATTTGTGGATAGTTATTGCTATACTTCTGAATGAAATTAGGAAGTCTAAGGCCAAGGAAGCTCAGTACTACAACACATATTTCAGAGTCTTTGAAGAATATCAAATTCCTCTTAAATAGAGCGACACAGCAGCTGTTTCACACAATTCCCATCCTCTGCACAGGAGTGAGCACCTGAACATTTATAAGTGGAAAGACTTTATGTGACTATTAACAACCTCATCTGTTATATAAATAGGTAGAGCATGGTAGGGGTGCTGTGACTTTCCCAACACCGTGCACTTATTTCATAGTAGAAGGAAGTTAAGCATCCCCCCCCCTTTTTTTTTTTTTTTCAGAACAGCATTACCATTATTATTCACCAAAGTCCTTGGGTTACTGTGTCTGGGGAACGTGAGTTTCCTCTTAATAGTTGGCCAAATAAAGAGGGAAATTTCCTCATTTTTTACAATCTATTTTGATAGTATTCATTTGCCACTCCTCCCATAACTCCTCCCAGATTTGCTCCCAGCCCCTCCAAATTTTGAGCTCTCTCTCTCTCTCTCTCTCTCTCTCTCTCTCTCTCTCTCTCTTTCAATAACCCATCTAGTACAGTTTGTTCTGCTCATACACTCACGCATCTACTGAAGCATGGTCAAGCTGTAGGGACCGCATCCTTAACCGCATCCTTAAAGAAATATGACTCTCCTTCCCACAGAAGCCAATAGCTCTGCAGATAGCTCCTAAACCTCTTCTGCATGCTGGATGTTGACAGGCTTCATGTTTTGCAGGTCTTGTGCTGGCATCTGCAGGTGCTCTGAGGTCATGAGTGCAGTAATCCGGTCATGTCCAGAAGATACTGCTTTGTTCCAGTCCTCGCCAACCTCTAACTCTTGTAGTCTTTCTGGCCCCCTCATCTGATATTGTTCCTGAGTTGTGGGGGTGTGAATGATGTAGATGTCCCATCTGTGGTTGGACATTCCGCTGACACATTTTCCCTTCATTTTGACCATTTGTGAGTTTCTGTGTTAACCGCTGTCTGCTGAACAAAGAAACTTCTCCAATGCAATCTGAGAGCTGGACTAAGATGTGAATATAGAGATACAAATTTAGAGGGTGGTTTGATACTACGTCCATTTAACAGAATAATAGTAAAGCTATTAATGCTCTTAATTTTAAATGGCTACTTTGTTTTTATGTATCTTAGGGCAGGAAAATTTATTTTAAATAGCAAAATGTTACTCATTTTTTTCCTTACTTAGCTTGCTCTTTCTTGTTAAAATTCCACTTCAACAAAACATACCAAATTAGATGATTTTGAAGACCATTTTTGATAATGCAGTTTTCTCGGCAACTATTCCTTGAAGAGGTCAAACCATGACGTTCAAAATTGATTAAGAGACAGTTTATCATGGGTGCATTCTCTGTGACATTGCATGCACTTCTTTCATCTTGGTCATCATAAAGATAACTAGTGACTTCAACAGTTACTATTTATTGAGCTCCTACTGTGGCTTGTGTCATTCTAGGAATGTTACATGGATTACTGCAGGAAAATCTTGCTAGTGCTTTGTAGGGTAACTGCTGTTCTCATCCTTGTATTACCAGTAATGAAAGTGAGTTTTTGCAGTCAGGGAGGTCAGCAAACAATCACCTTAATCATCTACAGAGCTCTACAGAGAATGCTCAGGCTCCAAATTGTCTCTGTACCCTGATTCTCAATAGTTTCCTAACTTATCTCACAAAAATATTTTGGCTAATTTTCTTACTTTACATGTATGAAAATGAATGTACTTATAGTCAAAGAAGTAGAAATGATTTTGAAAGTCCATTTCATTTGTTTTTAAAATGTTAACTGCTTTATGAAATAGGCAAGTGCATTTATAAGAAAAACCTCATTTTATGCTGCTTTTGTGTGTCTATAAACCTCATTCAATTTTATGTCTTATAGAGTTTATACTGAGTTCAATATTGTATTAATTCAACTGTGAACTTAAAAATTTATAGCCACTTTTGAAAGAGATGTATCTTTGCTCTGGAAATTGTTATTGAATAGTTAAAGCTGTAATGAAATGTTTCTTCTAATCATGTGGTTATTAAATAAATAATTAAAAAAAATTAAACCCCTTTTTCTACTACGTGTTTTCTACTTTCCTACCCAATTTTCCTTTCTTGATTTTTCATCTTTTAACCTCATGAATCTTTGTTCTTCAATATATTTTTTCAATTACTCACATGATACAAAGTGGCAACTGTTAACAATAAAAAAATCCCAATTAAAATATTTTTATTTTTTAGAGAATTTCATACAAAGTATTTTAATCATATTCATATACATCATCCACCCTCACCTTACTACCCTCTCAGTGTCATGTTCTCTATTATTATTTGTCTTTTTTTAAGGCCTACTAAATGTAATTTGTGTTTCCCAAGTGCTCTTGGGTGTGAGTCTATCCCTTGGAATCTTGTCAATTTACCAGACACCACATCGATAGGGAAAATTGGCTCTTTCTCTCTCAGCATCAATCAAATCCCAAAAGATCCACAGCTAGGTCTTAGGCTTCCTGCCCACCTCCCCCATCCATGCTGGGACCCTGTCTGACTTGGGTTTGCACAGGTCTTGTGCATGCTGTCGTAAGTGCTGTGGGTTCATGTGTGCAACTACCCTGTGGTGTCCAGACAACAGTTTCCTTGAATTCATCTATCATCTTTGGCTCTTATAATTTTTTCTGCCCCCTCTTTCACAATGACCCTTGAGCCATGGAAGGAGAGTGTGCAATATAGATGTCTTACTTAGGGCTGAGCACACTACACAGTCACTTATTTTCTGCACATTGGTCACTTGTGGGTATCTGTGCTAATCACCATCTGCTGCAATTTACATCTCCTGGCAGTTATCTACCCCAGAGCCAGCCTCAGCTGCTTTATATTGAATTTCATACTCTTATTTCACTTTTCATTTTGTTTTCTTTCCTTTGGCTTTTCAGCCAAATATTAGTATATATCCAGCTGGTTATGTTTTTTAATTAAGGAGTTGGGCACAGGAAAATTAGGCTAAAAATAAACTGTAGTCAAAATAGGCAGACAGCTGTTTCTAAAATGATAGCCCACACTCGTCATTTTCCCCCAAACATATGACATTTTGAGCTTCCTTCTACAAATAATTATGCATTTATATTATATTATATATATGCATATTTAAGAACAACTAAAACATTGATTAGCTAAATGTTAAGCTGAATTACTGATGGTTCTTTCTTCTGTGTTTAGTGTTTGGTTTTTGTGTAATACTTTTACCTACATGTTAAAGGAAAATAAGTAATTTACATTCAGATTTTGTTAGCCTTTTTCTCTTGAGTTAAACTTGGAAATCGATTGTCGTTATTGACTATACAATAATTATATGAAAAAAACTCTTTATTCAATTTTTCTAAAGCATGAATGACATTTCAGTTTTCCAAATATATTTCCTTACCTCTGCATTTCAAATCCTGTATTTTAGTAACTATTTTTTTAGATTACAGTTTCTTAAAAAAAAAACAACTAATTTCCAATGTTTGCATCCAACTGTGCTTTAGAATTGGATTTAGTTCTGTTTCCTGCTACCGTACATGGAACATCATTGATACTTTATAAAAGACAGTAGAAAAACTCTCCTAAGGGAATGGAATATGATTTCAGGTTAAAATAAGATAGCAACTAGAGACTTCAATCCTTCTTTCAGAGAAAAAGTATTTCTTTTTTGATGCCTCTTGGAATACACCCGTGATCTACTTGAGCCTGAATATCCTCTGTGACCTTTTAAACTTTCCTGCTTGAGCCCTGGTTCTTGCTTTATTAGAGCCACACATTGCTAAGGCCTCCCAAGGATCTTTTGCCCTCTGTGGTTTTCTATTTTTATTCTTTACTTTCTTAGCTTTGCCTTGCCTCTATAGATGGTGAGCTGTAGCCCTGACCTAAATTCTAGCTTTACATATGCAAATGTTACTAAACTCATTTTTATTAGACATGGTGAAGTGATAAGAGCCCAAAACTTGATGCATGGTGGTTTTGTTTTATTTCTTATGATTATATACAATGGTAAAGAAAGAGACAAAGCTCTAGGGTGCCTACTCAAATAAATAAGTATTCATACTTAAGGGACTCCTTCAGGGGACAGCATTTCATGTGCACGTTTGAAGCTGAGCCATATAAATTCAGTTCTAAATACATAAATACATCACTATACTATCTTGTTTCCATTAAAGATTTTAAACATTTATTTCTTTTGTTTGAAGCAGGGTAGCATGTATGTGCCACAGGAGAGTTGATCCTTTTCCTTCACCGTTTGGGTTCCAGAACTTTAAATCATGTTGTCAGGCTTGGAGGCAGATACCTTTCCCCAGTGAGCCATCTCACCAGTGCATTTCCATTTTTTTATTTTTCTATTCATCGTGGTCTAAGCATGTAATACAAAACTCATCTTAGCTTTTTTTTAAGTGTACAGTTCAATTGTACTAATATGCGCATTGCTGTTCTACAAATCTCTATATCTTTTCCACATTACAAAACCCACATGAACAATAAACTAATTTTTCCCACTCTACTCATTCTACTTCCTGTTTATAAATGTTCAGCTACTTACATACCTCATATGTATGGAATCATGAAGTATTTTTTTTCTTTTTTAAAATATATTTTTATTCAATTCTTGTGGATTTCATACAATATACCTTTTTAAAATTTTATTTATTATTTTTATTTTATGTGTATGAGTGTATTGCCTGCATGTATGTGAGTGTACCCATGTTGTGCAAGGCCACGGAGGTCAGAAGAGGGCTTCAGATTCCCCTGGAACTGGAGTTAAGGATGGTTCATAGCCACCATGTGGGTGCTGGGAATCGAACTCTGGTCCTCTGCAAGAGCAGTCAGTGCTCTTAACCACTGAGCCATCTCTCCAGCCCCCATACAATACATCTTAATCATATTTAGCCCCCCTTCCTTATCAGCACCCCCCACTAGCCCACCTATAGGACTTTATGCATTTTTTCATATATGTTAAGACCCATTGAGTCAAGTTTATGTTCCCAGATGTCCCTCCAAGGGGGTTCATCCATTGGAGTCTGTTCAGCCTGTCTAGTGTCACTCCCTTAAAGAAGACACCTCACACCCAGCAGTGATCAACTACCAATAGTTCCTTGCCAAAGTTGTGGTTTCCTGCCAATGTCCCAGGTTCTTTACTGATTCTTGTCTGATTGAGTTTGCAAGGGTCTTGTGCATGTTGTCACCATTGCTGCAAGTTCGTATGAACACGTTCCCAGGAGCCTGTAAGACTCTGTTTCCTTATTGTCATGCACCTCCTCCCCTGGTTCTTTCAATCTTTCTGCCCCCTTTTCTGCAATGATCCCTGAGCCCTAGGTGGATGAGGTTTAATATAGGAGTTCTGTCTAGGGACTGCAACAATGACTGGCACAGAAAACTATATTGGTGAAATTAATAGCACTTTTAGCTTGGGGGTAACCAACAGCTTCCTAATTGGACTTAAAGTCTGCTCAATGGAAGGTAACTCATGTGTGGCATTGTAAACACAGCCAAATACACATGGCTGATGGGGTCACAGATCTTAGAGCCTTTCACGTTATGTCAGTTAACACGCTCTCTCCAAAGCTCATCCTTACTATAGCATATGACAAGTGTTCCAGT
This sequence comes from Nannospalax galili, assembly GCF_000622305.1. NCBI lineage: Eukaryota > Metazoa > Chordata > Mammalia > Rodentia > Spalacidae > Nannospalax > Nannospalax galili. Next base: position 2,276,200 of record NW_008349354.1, read on the forward strand.
TTGCTTTGCATTGCTCTGATAAAATGCTGACCAAAAGAAACTTGGTAAGGAAAGGGTTTATTTGCCTTGTACTTCCAAGTGACAGTTCATCATTGAGGGAGGTTGGGGCAGGAATTCATAAACCTGGAGGCAGGAGCTGAATCAGAAACCATGGAGGTATGCTGCTTACTGGTTTGCTTCTTTGGTCTGTGCTCAATTTGTTTTCTTATACAACCCAGGACCTGACACCTTCTTCTGACCTACATGGCCATTGTCTGACATGGGTGCACTTACATATATATAGACAGTACATTCATACACATAAAATAAAAGTAATAAAATATTTAAAAGTAGGAATGGTACTCATATGGTATTTTAATTTTTGAAATTTGTGTTATTATTTTATTGTTTTATGTATATGAATGTATTGCCTGCATGTATATAAGTGCACCCATGTTGTGCAGTACCCACAGAGGTCAGAAGAGGGTGTTAAATCCTCTGGAACCTAAGTTACAATCGTTAGCCACCATGTGGCTGCTGGGATCTGAACCCAGTTCCTCTGCAAGAGCAGCCAGTGATCTTAACTGCTGAGCCATCTCTCTAACCCCTCTGCTTTAGTTTTTTGAGAAACTTCTCTACTATTTTCCATACTGTCTGGACTATTTTACATTCCTAACAACAGAACACAAGTGTTTCACTTTCTCCATGTCTTTTCTAGCAATTGTTTACTCTTTAGTGACACATTAAAACTGTACATTTTATGAGATGTGATTGATATTTCAATACATGCATGCATTGTGTATGAGTAACATTCCTATGGGTATAAGAATATATTGCCTGTGTTCTCAAGTATTTACCATTTGTTTGAGGTAGAGACATGAGGCATCCTTTTATGTGGCTTTTCTGAAATGCATAGCACATTATTGTTATCTGGAACATCTCACTGCATAATGGAACATCAGAATTTATTTCCCCTTAACTTCAACTTAATATTCATTGAACAGAATTTTAAACTCCTTTCTTGTCCCTGTTCTGCTCTGCCTCTGTGTAAGTCAAATTCACTGCTGGGAGGCACAAGTGGCATCCAATATCCTCCTCCCACGGTCCTTGTGACAACCTGAGAAAAGATTTCTTCAAACCCAATTTGAAGAATCTTAACAAGTTTATTGTACTTGCTAACTGAGCTTGGGGTGAGGGTGTACTTACAGATGAGCCTCGCGGAGCCCCCCCTCCCCGTAATTCACAGCTGCGTTTGAAAGTCCACACCGAAACGTAAATCCTGTGGTGTGGATTTATGTCCGGCAAGAGACTGGCCTCGTGGTTTTTCCAGCTTTTATACCCTTAGCCCCTCCCCTGTAAGCTGCTATGGTCAATTGATTGGCTGGAGGAGAGAAGGAGAGTGGCTTCTTTGCAGAGTGTGGGAAAGAGGCAGGTCCATGGCTTCTCATCACAGGGTCAGAGGAACATCAGGGTCACACTCTGGTAAGCAGAAAAGGCCTTGAGAGTACTTTGTGATCAGCTTCCTTACATTCTACAGAAGAGAAAAATCATGTACACTTGTCTTTCTGTGTCTAGCTTAGCTCACAACATAATGATCCCTAGTTTCATCGATGTTGCAGATGGCAGGATTTCAGTCTTCTGTGGCTGAATAGAACTTAATCCTATCTTTACATTGTGAGGCATGCATGCTTGACCTTGTTAAAAGACCCATAGAGTACTCTTTGCTTTGCTTCATTTTTCTAATTTGTTTATGCATTTTTTCAAAGTGTACCAAGAATAAAGTCATAAAAGCAAAGAGGATGTCTTCCCTTGTAGACCAGAAGTGTTGGAATGGGATGGACAGCATAAGATGATATTTTCACAATGCACAGTGAATAGTTGAGAAGTTTAACAGGAACTACAACTCAAAAAAGCAACAAGAGATTAATAGAGAAGGAAATTCATCTACTTTGAGGGTTCAAGGCAGACTTTCTTGAAAAGGAGTTATTTGATTTGATATCTAAAAGATACATTGGAGTGAAAAGGTAAGGTGGTTATAAGAAAACCTTTGAAGGCTGTTGGAAGATAAGGCTTGGCCTGAAGAATTAACACACACAATGCTATGTGACATTGTACGGCCTGGTAAAAGAAGGTGAGGCTGAGGTGGAAGACAGTGAAAAAATAAAGGCTTTCAGTACAATGATGAGAAACATTTATGATTTTTATGTGTAGTGTAGGGTAATAACATCTTCATTTTAACAATATCTTTCTCTGCTTTATATTGAGAAGGGATTGTTGGAGTGTTAGAGGATGTAGCAGGCAGGAAGTTGTGGCAGGCTTCCAGGAGGAGAGGCTAGCACAGACAAGGCTGGCAGATGTGTTGTAGGTAGAGAGATGAAAACACCTTTCAGTTTTAGAAATGAAATGCAAAGCAATTGGAGGTATTTTTGTGGGGAGGGAAGTGACCCATTCCAAGATGAATCACCATGCTTCCATATCGGCAAACAAGACGGTTTTCTTATTTGCTGAGCTAGGGCAGCTCTGCAACTCTGGATAAGAAGTGGTCTTAGAGGCAAAATGATTAATTCACCTTTAGACCTGCTGAGCTTGAATTTTCTCTAGGGCATCCCATCTGGACATAGAGAATAGCTGATTGGAGGTACGTGTCTGGACTCAGAAGAAAGAGCTAGACTGATGGTGATGCTCTGGAGGTCATAGACCATCCAAAGACCTTTGGGTAAGGAGTTAATGGACAGAGCACTGAGGTGAAGCATGCCGACTCTGGGAAGTGACTTTGACATATATAGCACAGGTAGAAGAGACTAAGAAACAACCAAGGGCATCGCGCTGATTTTTATATTTTTGAGGCTATTGCTATTGTCACATTTATTGTTTGAATTAATTGTCAAATTCTGTACCCAAGGACCATCAGATGGTTCTTGCTCCCTTTCCTCAGAGATCTGGAAGTCCAGGGCATGTGTAAGAGGTTTAGTTGATCTCATGTGTTTTGGTATTTCATGGATTACAGGGAATGACAGAACTCACAAAGTAGGCTGGTGAGCAACTATCAAAATCATTGGCTTATGCTTCGACTGAACTTTTTTCATTTACTATTAATGTGAAAATGTCATTGGCATTGTAACTTTTTTAATCATCTTCCATCTATTTATATTTTAATACAATATATCTATTAGATGTTTCCTGAATATCTTATGCTTATTTCTTCTATGATTTCATTATTAAAGAGAACTGAATAAAGATCAAATTCAGCATGTGAGACATAGTGACTTTTGTTAATTTCTTCATGAGTGTATTTTAATTTAGAACTAGCTACCTTTAAAAATAAAGAATAGAAGTTTTAATATGAACTATGGTAAAAGAATCCTTTTAGAATTCATAAAATTTATCAGTTGTCACCTAGTCCACTAATATTCTTGAACAAATTTCAATTAAAAACTAAGTGGAGACTTTTCTTTAGTGGAAAATCTACAGATATTATCAATCTACAGAATGTTATCCATCTATTCTCTTTCCTATTATCCTTAAATGAACCTCTATAATTCAGTTTCTATTTGTCTAGGTGGTACCCAGTATAGCTATGACAAGGACATTTTATGGTTCAAGGACACATCATCAGTACAAACTTACAGTTCAAGACTTTGGGACAAAGGAAATTAAAATAATTTCAAGAAGTAACAAAATCTAAATTTCCCCTGAGATCTCACTCCTGCCCTCTTGATATCACCCTGATTCTCCTTGTATCTTCTAGCCTCAATTACAGCTCATTAAGACAACTGACTATGCAGTTATGCTCCCTGAAGTATTTTCAAAGCTTGTTGAATGCTTTCTTCAGCTCAAGTAAAAGCTTTGTGTTGCTGTTTAGCTCTTTGTTATCTGTACAATCTTCCTGTCTTACTTTGACAGGCAGGAGAAAGCTCAAGGCCAGAGGGGAGTGAAAGGGTTAATAGAATGAACTTTCTTTCAGTGTTAGGGGGTGGATAAAATGACTACTATGAATCTAAGTCCTTATATTTGTATTCTTAAAATTTCTCCTCTAATTAAAATCATCTAAGGATTATTGTCTAATAATGCACGCAGTGAACCCACAGCTGCAATGGAATATATTGCACAGATTGAATATGAAAGTTATCAATCACCTCTGAAAAATTGCATTGAGGTGAGTGTCAGAAGGCAGGCCTGAAAGTTCATACTAATCTAAATGAGTACATCAGAGGTGACGCATTTTAAAAGTCTGACAGTGTGGATGTCCGAGGATCACTTTTCCTGCATCCTCTGTAGCTGCTTGGATTCTTTATTTTATAATAATCTATTCTATACAGATATTAATCATACTGGTACTATATCAGTTACTTTTCTGTTGCTATGATTAATTATCATGATTAAGAGTTTATTTGGCTTACAGTTCCAGAGGAATTAGAGTCCATCATAGTAGGGAAGCATGGCGCGAGTCAGCAAAAACAGAAACCTGAGTGCTCACATGTCCAACAGAGAGAGAGAGAGAGAGAGAGAGAGAGAGAGAGAGAGAGAGAGAGAGACTCTGGAAATGGGCAAGGCTTAAGTGCTTTCTCTACCATGACCACATTTCTTGATGCTTCCATGACCCTCACCAAGCAGTACTGAGAAGCTGGGACCAAGTGTTTGAATACTTGAGCCTCTGGGGGACGTTCTCATTCAAATTATCATTTGTACTGTACCTTTTATTGTAGCATATAAATATTTTACAAGTTGGTTTTTATTTCTAAGGATTACTAAGTTTTAAGAGAGATGGAAGAGGGGGATGTAGTTACAAAAGCAAGTATAGGCCAAATCCAAAACTTTAGGAATTAGAAAAGGAGGGTTATAATGTTTAATGAATTTCTTTAGGGGATGTGAGAGAAGTACTGGGTTTCCTACCGCAAACGGAAGGTGGAAATCAGAAAAACGATCTTCCTCTCCTGACTTCTTATGCAATCGTCTTGTTCATTACTTTCTTTAGTTGCCCTTTTCTGTCTAAGAAGTTACTCCCACCCCAGAATGGCGGCTTAATGATGAGCATTTGCTATATCACACAGCCTTACGGGTCATGAATCCTAAAGCTGAGTGCTGCTGGCCTGAGGTCCCTTAAGGCTACAGATGTCAGAGAGGGCTGTGGGTAGCTGAGGGCTTGTCTGATATGGAGGGACCTGATCTCCGTTGTGGATCACTGGCTCATAGCTACTGCTGCTGGCTTTTACTTTTGGCAGAAACTTCATTTCTCTGCAATATGAATTCCTTATAGGGCTTCCTGTTCTCTCGATAGTTGGCTCTGTACAGAGGATCAATTTAAGAAAAAGCAAAGGGGGAAGTTGTATTATCTTTAATGACACTGCTTTGAGAATACGCTCCAGTTCTGAGAAGCTTTATTCCCTGTGTGGAATGATACTAGAAGGACATGGAAAACAGGAGACAAGAATCACAAGGTCATCATGGAGGCTGGCTACCACCCTACCACTTGAAGAACAATCTTAGACCTCCACAAAAGAACACTCTTTACAAACACTCACTTTTAGCCATTCTGAAAATGTTATCACCTTTTACTTGGAATAGAGATGGGGCAAGAAGGTATGCTTTTCTCTTTGGGATGTGTTACATTATTCAGAATAATCATGGAATAAAAATCACACTTTTTATTTTGCCTTGGTAGTTGACTAGAATTATCTAGTCAACCTTAATTGCCCTAATAGTTGTCCCACTAAAATTTTACCTTTACTAACTCATGCATTATCTAATTTTCTCTTAGAAGTAGTATTAACTGATAAAGAGAGTTATTATCAAATTAACTATATACAAAGTTACTAACTCTGATTTGCTGTTTATATATTTGTATATTTACACAATGTTCACTTTTTCTTTCCTTTCCTTTTTCTCCCTTGTCTTTTGAAACAGAGTCTCGGCTGCCCTAGGGTTTCCTATATAGATGAGGTTGGCCTTGTTCTCACAGAGATCTTCCTGCTTCTGCTTCCCAAGTGCTGGGATTAAAGGTGTGTGTTACCATGCCCGATACAATGTTAACTTTTATATTGTATTCCTGAGTTGAATTTGTCTACGAAGGACTTTTTAAACACTGAAAACTGCATCACAGGCTTCTGTTCTTCAATGTGTTGCAGTAACTTGCAGCATTCTAACACTTACTTTGAAATAATAGAAAGTAGGAAGTCATAATAAATTAGAAATACTATAGTTTTAAAACATACCAGAAACTATAGATCCATGAGTCTTGGAAGTACTGGAATTCCAGAGGGGAAGTCTTCAACAGTAGAACTGGGCACCTTCTGATTTTCATGAAGGCATTTCCCAGCTTGGGGTTAAGGCCATCAGCAGAGGACATCAGAGAAAACAGAGATCCTAGTCTAGCCATTTCAAAGGAATGTTAAAGACCCCAAACCCAAATTGGAGATTTTCAGAATCTCAAATTTGTCAGTTTTGCTTTTCAGTGCATTTCTTGAATTCCTAAGATGCATCATGTGGGAAGCAATATGGGATGATGCTTCCTTAAAAAGAGTGACAATTCCCGTCTCAAGGTGCTTGTGATGGTGACTTTAGGGTCAGTTTAGTTGGGTTGAGGAATACCCAGAGAACTGGTAAAGCACTGTTGCTTAGCATGCCTGTGAGGGCGTTTTTAGAGGAGACAAGCTTATGTATGTCATGATCTAACATCAGCCTTAGCCTGTAACATGTCACAGCAAAAGAGAAGATAGGGCTTTCTTGCTCTTCCTTCTGGAGCTGGGACACACTCCTCCTTCAACATCAAAACTCTAGGCTTTCTGGATTTGGGACTCCAACATATATACTAGTGCCTCCCTTTACCTGATTTTCATTGCTTTGGCCTCATGATGAGAATTGCACTGACTTCCTGACTTAGAAGCACTGGAACTTGGACTAAACCATGTGCTTGCATCCTAGGGTTTCTAGCTCTGCAGACACAGTGTTACAGGATTTTTCCGCACCTACAAGTGGTGAGCCCATAACTTAAGATGTTATCTGTATGATTGTCTACCTATTTATCTTTACATATCACCTATTTATTATTTGTCTATAGTTTTATATCTAACATATATTAATCTATCTATCTGTCTGTCTATCTATCTATCTATCTATCTATCTATCTTCTATCTAGCTATCTAGCTATTATCTATCTATCTACCTATTATCTCTCTGTCTATAATCTGGCATCTGTCTATCCAGCTGTCACTTACCCATTTCTGCTACTGGCCTGTCTTTCCTGAGAATCCTCACTACTTGCATTTCCTTAAGAGCAGAGAAAAAGATCCAGTAATTTTGAGGGGCTTAAGACAAAACCACGCACATGTGGGGACCTAAGAAAAGGAAAGATGAAGTTCGAAAGACCTCAGCTATGTAAATCTCAGAACTCAGGAAACTGAAGGTAACCTGCAGTCCATAGGAAGCTCCAGTCTAGGTCAAAAGAAGGAACATATTTCAAAAATTAATAAATGTCAGATATATAAAACATAGATGTCACTCATAGCATTAAGCTTGGCCTCCACTAATGGATGTGGCCGATGAAGAAAAAGAGATGATCCTATGAGAATTAATGTATGCTAAATGAAAAGTATCTAAAATTAATTTCTACTTATTATTAATGATGTTGACATATGTGAGAGTAAGCCTTTGGGGATAAAAAAGGCAATGTAGAGATATTGACTTGAAATTCATTTTATTTCTTTAATGAAAATGTAAACCATAGCAGATTTACTTGAGGATTGTTTCTATAGTGATAAATTAAGATCTTATACTGAACTTTATGAATATTACTAACACGTAGACTTCTTAAATTAAGTACAAAGTTCATTATGAGAGTTGCAGCTTGTGGTACTCAAAATAAAGAACAAGGTGATGAGAGAGTTTCTCCATGTCCTTAGTCTACTCCATCTACCAAGGAGAAGTCACGGTGTGAATGTTTCTGTCAGCTCAAAGTCAAGGAATGTCACCATGACCCATTTGTTCTGAGCTGTGTACAGCAGCTGGTGTATGATTTAAGAAATAGTGTCCCAATTATGCCATTTCTGAAAGCCCAGAAACAATATTACATGGCAAAAATTCTGCAATGACCACTAGAAACCCAACTTCTGACTAAATTTTGGTTATACATTCACAGATAGGCATTCCTCCACATTAATACTTAAAGTAAATCCCTTATGAAAATTCATTGTCAATTTCAACACAAATCCCATTTTCTGAGCCATGACCATTACTTGCATACAAATTCATAAGTAAAATGCCATATGCAGGAAGGGTGCTGACCTGGAGTGATCTTTCTCTTTCCATATTTAATTTCACCAGAAAGATTATCTGACTTGTTCTTAGTATATATCAGATCTGACCCCTGAACTCATCAGTACAATATATAAAGTGGACAATCCTCCCAGTCACATGCTATATAGTTATGAGGAAGACAATTGAAGAAAACCAAAGGTGTTCCTTATATTTAGCAGTCAAGCAAGGATGGTGAGAAGGTACTTTAGCTTAATGATTAATACAATCCACATAGATGGACAGAGTGTCATGAATTGGTAGCCAGCCATTAGTGATTATAAAATGGAAGAAGCAATCATAACAGAAGATAATTTTCTTCAGTTTTACTCTCATTTTACTCGAGAATGCTAATGGTACATCTTTGTCTTTATTTGAAAAAAGTAGCCAGACCACTTAAAGTAACAATTGGAACATAATTAGTAAAGAAAAATACCACAATTTTCATTTCATATGCAGAATCTAAAATAAAAAGTTGGCATATAAGACATGAAAGTGGATATGTGACCATTTTTAGGTTGTAAGGGGACAAGCAGGAGGGGTTAGAGGGTAGAAGAGAGGATAATACGAGTAAATGTAAACAAAAAACATAGTATATACGGACGAAAATGTAATGAGATTCATGATTTTGTACAAGGAATAAATGCTACTTAAAACAGACAACATTGAAATTAAAAAGTTTGTTAATGAAGAATAAGTGATCTAAAATGATATTATAGAAGAATTTATCCATCTGCATGTGCTGGCATGGTAGAGTGCCATGGAATGGGTAGCATTATCAGCAGATATTTATTTTCTTAGATTTTTGCAGTATATGACTTCTGGGTGGCCTCTCGTCTCCCTTTACCCATGGCTGCCTTATTACTGTACACATGTGGCCTTTACTCTGAGAACATTCTCCTCATCATTTCTTTATAAGAACATATGTACTGAGGATGTGTCTTCTTCTCACATAGAAACTAGCTTTGGTGAATTTAAGCCCCAACCACATAATTTCATTTAACTTTAAATATACCCTTGAATCTCAGTCACCAAATGTAGTCATGTTGGGAGTTAGAGCTATAACACTAGTAGATTAGATGAAAATATTTACTTGTATAAAAGACTATATGATGTACAATTCCTGTAAAATTAAAAACAGAAGGTAAAAGGTATCTGAAAGAAAACTACCCCCTTTGAAGGCTATAAGTCATGTCAGTTGTCTTTAGGTAGGAAAGAGGGTGAGGTGATTTAGCAATATACTTTAAAAATATTCCCATTTCATTCCCCTAACATCTTCAGAAAAAGTGTCACTACTATTATGATTTTAAAATGCAGTATGTTAAGACACAGAAAGAAAACTATTGCAAGATTTAATGTATGTGTGGGTTTAAAAAGTTTTAAAAATAGATGGAAGGCAGCTATACCACTAACTCTATCACCAGTGCCCTATGGGAATTGGACTGGAGGGAACATACCTCAACATAATTAAAGTCATGCATAACAAACTCACATCAACATCATTCTAAATGGAGAAAACCTGGAAGCATTCCCATTGACATCAGGAACCAGACAAGACTGTACACTATCTTCATTTCTTTTTAACATAGTGCTTGAAACTCTTGCAAGAGCAATAAGACAAGAGAAGGAAATTAAAGGAGTAATAGTTGGAAAAGAAGAAACCAAATTATCCCTTTTTTCAGATGATATGCTATTATATCTAAGAGACACCAAAAATTCCACCAGAAAATGCCTAGAAATTAAGGAACCAGACAAGACTGTACACTATCTTCATTTCTTTTTAACATAGTGCTTGAAACTCTTGCAAGAGCAATAAGACAAGAGAAGGAAATTAAAGGAGTAATAGTTGGAAAAGAAGAAACCAAATTATCCCTTTTTTCAGATGATATGCTATTATATCTAAGAGACACCAAAAATTCCACCAGAAAATGCCTAGAAATTAGAAATACATTTAGTAAAGTGGCATGTTACAAAATTAATCCAGAAAAGTCTGTAGCCTTGTCTGGTTAATATTGTGAAAATGACCATCCTACCAAAATTCATTTATAGATTCAATGCAATTTCAATCAAAATCCCCATGTCATTTTTCACAGAATTGGAAAAAAACCATCCTAAGATTCCTATAAAAGCACAAAAGACCTCGTATAGCCAAAGCAACCCTGAGAACTAAGAGCAATAGTGGGGGAGATTACTATACCAGTTTTAAGCTTTATTACAGAGCTATAGTCATAAAAACAGCATGGTACTGGCACAAAAATAGACCCATAGATCAATGGAACAAAATTGAAGACCCAAATATGAGTACATGCAATTTCAGCCACCTGATATTTGACAAAGGGGCCAAGAACATTCACTGGAGGAAAGAGCATGTCCAGCAAATGGTGTTGGCAAAACGACCTCCACCTGTAGAAGAATGAAACGAAACTCCTATCTTTTACTTTGTACAAAAGTCAGTTCCAATGGATCAAAAACATCAATGTAAAGCCTGAAACTCTGAAACTTTAGGAAGAAAACACTGGCAAAAACCCACAAGATATAGGTGTAGGAAAGGATTTTCTAAACCAGATATCAGCTGCTCAGAAAACAAAGTCAAGAATCAACAAATGGGACCTCATTAAACTAAAAAGCTTCTGTACATCAAAGGAGGCAACCAGGGAAGTGAAGAGAAAACCCCCAAAATGGGAGAAAATTTTCACCAGCGACACATCTGACAGAGGCTTAATATCCAGAATATATAATGAACTCAAAAAACAGAGAATCAAGATGGGAAGTAACTCCATTAAAAGATGGGCTAAGGAGATGAAGAGAGTTCTCAAAAGAAGAAGTAAAGATGGCTAAGAAGCATGTTAAAAGATGTTCAGGGCTGGAGAGATGGCTCAGCGGTTAAGAACACTGGTTGTTCTTGCAGAAGAC
>NW_008349354.1:2287690-2316932 GCF_000622305.1 Nannospalax galili
TGATTCATTTATATGATGGAGTTTTACTCAGCAGTAAAGAAAGATGAAATCATGAAACTGTTATCCTAAGTGAAGTAACAGACTCAGGGAAAACAAAAACAAAAACAAAAAATGACGTATGTTCTCCCTCATATGTAGATCCTAGCACCAAATCCTGATAAGTGATTATGTATCTAGACATAACCAGGATAATGAAAAGGAACTGGGGAAGTAAAGGAAAAGAAAGAATCTGAAAGAGAGGAACAGTAGGTAACAGGCATTAATAAGTATGGATAAAAATGGGGTTATTTTAAGGGGAGGGGGAAGGGAAGTTATACAAGGAACCTAGGGGAAAGAAGGAGCTCAAGAGAGGTGGGACCATAGGAGAAGGCTATTAAGGGAGAAATGGAAAAAATGGGGGCACCTTAAAAGGGGAAACCACGGTGGAAGGGTCAGACAATTTAGCTAGTTTTAAATACCAGAGGGAACCATATTAGTTCAACAACCTACTGACAAATTATACATACCAGATCAAGAAATATATATCTAGGCAAGGATTATCTGAAAACAATTGGTCTTTGCCCAAGATTTATCTATATGGCACACAGTAATTGAAAGTACTGACTGGTAGAACTAACCTTCTTGGGTGTTTAACAGACATACTTTGAGGCCTATTCTAATTTGGTCAGAGGGACACAAACGACAGTTTTTGCTCCTTGTCTTTCTAGGTCGACTTGTTCCAGGGGACTATGAGCATCTCTCAAAATGTCTTGTAATTGTGGTGGGTCACCTGTCCTGTTGATCAAGGAGGCTGAGGTGACCCCACCAGAAGGACTTGAACCAGTGTCCAGTCTACAAAGAGGAGTGTCAACACAGAGGAAATATTTCCTCCATGCTTTCAAGTGAAGCCAGCCATGATTGAGCAGGACCTTTGACTTATCTTCACATAGGTGGAACTGGTAAAAGAAAGGAGCCAAGGGCTCCTCCCAAGCCCTTGTGACCCCTGAGGAAGAATCCTCAAATGACTTTAGGAGTAAAAATAAATTGGTTTATCTGGGCCAACTGTATGGCCTTAAACACCCAAAAGGAAAGTATAACCAAAGATTAAAGGGGCCAATATAACTTTTTAAGAGTCCATGTTTATAGCTAAAGGCTACATAACAAGCAACAATGCTAGATAGGAGATACCTTCTTTTGAGTTGTTGGCCAGGGTGACCCAAGGGACTTCCAGATAGTAACCCAGCATAGAACTTGGAAAATGAACAGCAGACCCCAATCTTATCTAAAGGAGTATTGACAACTGATTGCTGCTTGATGAGGAACAACTGACCTTCCTAAAACAAATACCTCTAGATAGGCTGACTAGGTTCACGAGATGGGCAAGTATAAGGATTCTAGTGGGGGGATGGAGCTTATGGGAGGGTGCCGTCTGGGAAGTGGGTGTATAGTTGAATAACACATCAACAAATTTATAATAACAAATAACAAATAACAAATTTATAATAACAAAACAAATTAAAAAATGAATTATATTTGAGGAGGAAGCATAAAAATGTATGCCATGTTAATTAGTAGAGGTGATAAACATTACCATTGAAATCTACCCTATGACTTTATAAGATTACACAGGTGCCAAGGATTTGAGTGCAACAGATTATGACTAGTAATAATCAGATGCATACAGATTACAGACGCATGTGCCAACATCTCAGTGTTAGTATCAAAAACAATGAATCTTTCTGTAAGAAGCAGTATATTTTAAAATGAAATGGAGATCTCTTTTAAAGGTTAAAAACTCATTAAATTTTATGTCTTACAGGGCTTATACTGAGTTCAATATTGTATAACTGTATTAATTCAACAGTGAACTTAAAAATTTTATAGCCACATTTGAAAGAGATGTATCTTTGCTCTAGAAACTGTTATGTTACAGCTGTAATGATATACTTCTTCTAAAAAAATTATATATTACAAAAGTTTTAAAAATAGAGAATAAATAAAAGTCATCAGAGTCAGAGTGATGAGAGGAAATGGGGAATGCAGTGAAGGGTTAGCATTTGCTGTCAACCTGACACAGTCCAGAGTCAAATGGGAAGAGGGAATCTCAACTGAGGAATTACCTAGATCAGATTGGCCTGCTGCCATATTTGTGAGGCAATTCCTTGATTGCCGATTGATGTGGGAAGACCCAGTCAAAAGTGGGTGGTATAATCTCTAGGCAGGTAGGCTGGATTGGGTTTTATAACAAAGCTAGCTAAACAATTCAGAGGAAGTAAGCTGTTAGACAGCATTACTTGGTTGGTTTCTGCTCCAACCTCTGGCCTTGAGTACCTGCATTGGTCCCTCTGGATGATGAACTATAATGTGTAAGCTAAAATAAACCTTTTCCTCCCCAAGTTGCTTTTGGTTGTGCTATGTATTCACAGTAACAGAAAACAATCTAAGAGAGGGCACAGAGTAGCAAACACATAGGAGGAAAACACAGAGAAAAGGCAGTGTGTACAATGTAAATACTATAGTAAACATTCAATGTTTTTTTCCTTAACAAGTTGATTTTAGTTGCTCTTACCATCATGGGGAAAATGGGTAAGTATGTGAGATTTTGGATATATTTGTTTCTTTATATTTATCCATTTTATTGTTCAGGTATATTTTATGTGCAAGTATTCATTGTATACGTGTGTGCACATGTGTGTACAGACACAGTTACTCATGTGTGCACATGGAGAGACCAGAGTTGAACTTTGGGTGTTTTACTCTGACACTCTCCACCTAAAGTTTTGAGGCAGGGTCTTTCATTCAACTTAGAATGCATCCTTTTGGCTAGACTAGCTGACTAGCAAGTCCTTGAGATCTACTTGTTTCCGTTATCCAGCGCTGGGTTATGGACATCCAGCACAGCTCCCAGCTTTTACGAGTATGTGGAATCTGAACTGATGTTTTCCTACTTTTTCAGTAAGAACTTTACCCTCTGAACCATCTCCCCAGGTTCCTGTACATCTGTCTTACCCCTTGTATACCTTAAATATACACAATGAAATATATTGAAAAATAATTAGTCTGATTTGCAATGCACAATATTTCATTCTATATTAACTTTCTATCTCTCAGAGATCAGCATTACAACAATCACATGATCATATTGCTATGAATAAGGGTTTCGAACAGTTATTCTTTTCCAATAACTAATGAGGAAACATTAACTCCCACAACGTTGGAATAACATCTCTAAATGTACAGTGTTTGGGTGGAGAGGAAGTGAACTAGTAGGCAGTCAAACATTAAAAAACATCATTGACTTTGTCTTCTAGCAAACTGCCTCAGGTTTCATCATTCCATTAAAATCTTTCTTCATCCAGCTTGCAACCCCACCATTTTGTGAAGAATAAGGCCAGATTCAGTAGAAAGGGGAATGGAATCCTGTGAGTTGAACTGTACTGAACCAGTCAGAGACATTTGTCCTCCACAGGCCAGAGCCAGAAGGCGGGAGCCTTGTGATGCTTCTGCTGCACTGAGTGTCGGTGAGACAGGGAATGTGTCAAAATTTTGCAGGGCTCAAGAATCAAGGGAGCACATGACACATTCTCCAAGTGGAACTACTCACAGTGATTTTAGGACCTCTTCCTGACCCCCACCCTCCCTTTGGGATTCACCTGTTCCCATCCAGACACACAGCAGTGACTCTCCAGTTGGCCATGTGGCCCAGAAACTCGAGTCTGCAAGATTAACAAGATTGACAAACTGCTAGCCAAATTAACCAAAATAAAGAGAGAGAGGACCCAAATGAATAAAATCAAAGATTAAAAGGGAACAGATACTGAGGAAATTCAGAGACTAACAAGACAGTAACTTGAAAACCTATATTCTACTAAATTGGAAAATTTAAAAGAAATAGATGAATTTCTAAATATGTGCAGATGGGGTAAGGTGTCTAAATATGATTAAGATGTGTTGTATGAAGTGCACAAACATTCTCTCTCTCTCTCTCTCTCTCTATATATATATATATATTTATAACTAAGTATGTATGACCTACCAAAATAAAACCAAGATGAGCAACACAATTTAAATATACCTAAACAGAAGCAGTAATCTTAAAAAAAACCTCCCAACTAAAACATGCCCAGGAACAGGTGGTTGCAGCCCAGAATTCTATGAGACCTTCAAAGAACTAGTACTAATATTCCTGAAATTGTCCCATAAAATAGAAAAGAAAGAAATGCTGCCAAATTATTTTTGTGTATTGTATCAGGTATTACCCTAATATCAAAACTAGACAAAATTCCAATAAAAATTTCTAGGCCAATCCCACTGATGAACATAGACTCAAAAACACTCAACAAAATACCTGCAAACTAAATGTAAGAGCACTCCAAAGAGCAAGTACTATGTTCAAGTTTCTTCATCTCAGAAACAGATGATAAAATATAAGTAAATCAGTAAATATAATCCATAACTTAAATAGACTTAAGGACAGAAGCCACATGATCATCTCCCTAGATGCAGAAAAGGAATTTGGCAAAATCCAGAATCACTTCATCGTAAAAGTAATGGAGAGTCTAGGGATACAGGGGACATAGATCAATATAATAAAGCAATATACAGCCATCTACAGCCAACATCCCATGAAACGGAGAAAAACCCAGAGCATTTCCACTAAAATCAGGAATGAGACAAGGATGCCCACTCTCTCCATTCCTGTTCAACATTTTGCTTGAAGTTTTCACTAGAGCAATAAGACACATGAAGGAAATAAAGGGGATACCAATTGTAAAGGAAGAAATCAAGGTATCCTTATTTGTAGATGATATGCTCCCATAAGTGAAAGACTCTGACGACTCCTTCAGAAGACCTCTAGACCTCATAAACACATTCAACAAAGTAGCAGGATACAAAGTTAATATACAAAAAAGCAGTAGCCTTCCTATATGCCAACATCAAATGTACTGAGAAGAAGACCAGGAAATAATATCTTGAAATAAATCTAAGTAAAGATGGAGGTCATGTATAGTTAACATTTTAACACACTGAAGAAGGAAATTGAAGAAGATACCAGAAGATAGAAAGCCCTCCCGTGTTTGGATCAGTAGGATTAATATTGTGAAAATTATCATCATACCAAAAGAAATCTACAAATTCAATGCAATACTCATTAAAATTCCAACACAATTCTTGACAGAAATTGGAATAAATAATCTCAAATTTCATATGAAAACTCCAAAATCCCAGGATAGCCAAGACAACCCTGAATAACAAAGAACTGCTTATAGCATCACCATTCCTCATCTCAGATTATACTATGGAGCTATAGTAATAAAAACAGCAAGGTACTGGCATAAAAACACACATTGATCAATGAAATAGAATTGAGACCAGAATTAAGTCCAGAAATTTACAGCTACCTGATTTTCAACAAAGGGGCCAAAATACATACTGGAGAAAAGAAAACATGTTTAATAAATGTTGCCTCTCAAACTGGATAGCTTCATAAAGAAGAATGAAAATAGATCTCTATCCCTCTACGAACAAAACTCCTCTATTTTTTTAAAAAGAGGAAAAGATAATAATGGATTAAGAAGGGTTAAAGGAGGTAGTGAAATCTTTCACTATAAAAGCTTCTGAAAGCACATAAATGTAGAGTATAAAAAGAGATTAAAATGACTTTCCTTATAACAGGGTAACATTGTCCCTGTGAGACACCCATAGGCTAGCAAAAAAGCAAAATACCAGAAATGGACTACTTCTTTTGAAGCTGTTGACCAAGGGTCTCATAGACGCTCAAACAATACTGGCCAATGGCCTGCTCTTGGCTACTCACCAGAACTTGATGGTAGGTCCCTATTGCTGAAGACATTACATACATGAGTTGTAGGACAAAGAAGGAAAAATAAAGCTGGTACTAAATTCAAAGCTTCATCTCTACTGTGTAATTCTTACACTGCTTGACGGTGCTATGCATGCTCCTGGAAGAGAAAAGTTATCAGCCTTACACAGCTGTGAATCCTGTGAGCTACAACAACTGACTTGGCAAGGTATGCCCGCTGGTGCAAAGGTGGCATGGGTGTTATGGGAGTAACCCACAATTTCTGATTGGATTTAAGGTTAGCTTCACCAGATGGGCCCCATATCTGACACTAATATCACTAATCTGTGGCTAAACAGATCACAGACCATAGGGGAGAACCTACTAGTATTCTCATAGATGGACACAGTACTAATTCGACTCTTATTTTTTGTTATAACCATAGTACATGAATCTTTCAACTCTCACCAGAGAAACTTGCTCATGCAGGAGATGGTGATTATCACAGAGACCTACAATTGATCAAGGTGCAGTACATAAAAGACTACAGAGTACTTATCCCTGAATAGGACACCTATATCAAACCTCTGCCTCCTGAGACTCAGGGATCATGGAAGAGAGATATAAAGATTCTAAGATCCAGAGCTGGGAGATGATCATAAGAAACAGAGTTTTACAGATAGATGTTCAGTTACTCATTTGAACTCACAATGGTAACAACATGCATATGACCCATGTAAACTCAAGCCAGACAAAATCTCAGCATAGATGTGAGGAAGTGGGTAAGAAGTCTGACCCTAGCTGAACTATTTGAAGCTGGTGACTACTGGGAGAGGGAGTTAAGTTTTCTTTAAGACTGTGATGCTGGATTAAGCAGGTTCCAGTGGATAAATCAGCACTGAAGAGCATTTAGGAAAACATATTTTGACTTGACAGTCTCTCTCTCATACCTATTACACAAAATCAGGCAGGAGGGTTTACTGAGGGGTTGCAGATGTTGGAGGAGGTCTAAATCTGCTCAAAATATAGTATATGAAATTCACAAAAATGCAACTAAAATTTAAAAAAACGATTTGGGGAAGATGTATGATAAATAAAATAAAGGTATATTCTTAATGAGAATTGAAGTCATTAAGGGTTTTAAAATAAACTTTAACAATAGTTTGCTTTCCAGATAAGCATTTAGGGTTACCATGACAGATTCCTACTTATTCATCCAAATTTTTACTGTCTTTAAACTCATACAAAAATTGTGCATGTTAATGGAGGTGCTGTGAAATAGTTAATGAATGAATATGTTGTAAAAATTTTAAATCAGGTTAAACATATTTGGTTTGGTGGACAAAGTTTTCTCCTCAAACATTTATTTTCTTATAATGTGAAGATTCAGTATCATTAATTCTAGTTTTTGAAATGCACAAAGTATTAGTGTTGCAGTACTTGCTAAACTGATTGTGTCAAGTTTTATTGGAAATATTTAATAGCTTTTTTATTTTGCATGCTCTTTTGATGGGGGATTTACACTCCTCAAAAAAGATAAAATTTCATTCTTTGCTTTTTAAAAAAATTAATTTTTTAAAAAATTTTATGTGTATGAGTGTATTGCCTGCGTGTATGTGAGTGCACCTGTGTCATGAAATGCTGTGGAGATCAGAAGAGGGCTTTGGATTCCCTTGGAACAGGAGTTAAGGATGGCTGCCATATGGGTGCTGGGAGTCAAACCCGGGTCCTCTGCAAGAGCAGTCAGTACCTTTAACCACTGAGCCCTCTCTCCAGTCCCCATTCTTTGTTTTTTAATAATATTTATTTATTCTTTGAAAATGTCATGACTTTATTCAATGTACTTTATCATAGCCATCTTTCATTAGTACCCCCCACAGTCACCCTCCCAGCTTCATGCTTTCTGTTTTCTTTGTTATTAAGAACCCAACCCTGAGTCTAAATATTGCTACCAATATGGGCAGGGAGGGGGGATCCAGCAGAGCATGGGAGGCAACCAGCTGCCACATCCCCAAAAGAGAGAGAATCTCCCTCCCTCAGCCCCCACCAACTACTAACAGACCTTCACCAATGGTGGGACCTTGGGGGCCCTTCCCATTAATGCTTGAATTTTGAGTGACTTGATGTTGTGCAGGTCTTGTGCAAGTGAAAACCCTTTTATTTGACAGTGACTAATGCTTCTCCAAAAGCGCCAAAATTCATCTATAGATAAATAGTTTATTAAAATTCACAATGTTTATTAGGAAAAAAATGAATGTTTCCCTGGAGAGGGAATGATGAAACAAATGTTGAGAAACAGTAATCTAGTTTGATGAGTTATTTGACTTTCATGATTGCCTTTAAACATATTCTTTGCTAATAATAAGGTAGATAGGTGAATTTTGTCCTGTTTGAATTTTCCGTAATTTGATGTTACTGCAGAGAACAAGGGTGTTCTAGTTTTCTTTCTGTTGCTATGATAACACACTGACCTAAAACAACTTGGGTGGAAAGAGTTAATTTCAGCTTAAAACTCTTAGGTCACAATCCATCATGGGGAGAGCTAAGGCAGGGACTCAAGGCCATAACCTGGGGGCAGAAACTGAATTAGAGACCTTGGAGGAATGCTGCTTACTGGTTTGCTTCCCCTGGCTTGCTAGTCTACCGTTTCTGTAAAATCCAGGCCAACATGCCTCAGGATGGCACCGCCCACATTCGGAGGGGCCCTCCCACATCAACTAGCAATGAAGAAAATGCCTCATTGGCTTTAATCCATATCTAGGGATCTCTTCAGCTGAGGTTCCCTCTGCCCAGGTGACTAGAGAGTGGTAAGTTGATGAAAACTGAGCAGCACAAGGGAAAATAAATAATACCGTTTCCTAAAAAGGAAAGGAAGCCACTGTGAGCGTTGAACAAAATGCAGCTAAGTAAGAGGATAGTTTTATTTTATTGATCATAACGTGTTTTATGATCATGATTTCTTACTAAATCTATTAGGCCATTAGACATTGAAGAGAAAAGCAAACATACCATGGGGAAATATTTTGTCATAAATGAGATGTAATGACGTTAGCATAAATGCAGAAAATACATCTAATAATTTCCCATTATATAAAGGTGTCAATATTTAATCTTTAGAGCAATGAAATGACTTCATGTGGCTGAATATAGTTAATTGAGAAGCAATATCCAAACTATGGAACTGCCACACCACTAAATGAACATCAACTGGAAAGAAGTGAGAATTGCTTCTCTAAACATTTCACCTTTCAATTTATCCCTGGCTTTCAGCAACAATTTAACTGGAGATATTCTCTCTCTCTCTCTCTCTCTCTCTCTCTCTCTCTCTCTCTCTCTCTCTGTTCAAGTATTCATGGGCATATGGGTGTGTACATGTAGAGGCCACAGGTGAATCTCAGGAGCTGTTCCTCGAGTTGTTGATTGGTTTATAAGACAAAGTCTTTGACTGAGGCCTCATCCATTGTCTCTTCCTCTCTAGAGCTGGGGTTACAAGTGTGAACTACCACACTCAGTTTCTTATGTAGGTGCTGGGGTCAAACTCAAATCACTTTACTGATTGAGTTACCACCACAGTCCTGTTTCTTTCCTTTTAAGGAGGAAAAAAAAATGCATTTTGAAGGACCCTGAGATTAACTGCTTAATTCTGTTGGTTTAACACGCTGTTGGAAGGTGCCATAGCCATTGTGCATTTAAGTTTGATGAACAAATCTGTTTTGACAACACTTTACAACTTGAGTCATGAGGGATTTAAGAATGGGCTGCATTTCAAATCCTGAAAAATGATTGTGTTTAAAGATGTGATTAATAAACTTGAAGTCTTTTTCACGTAATGTGTCCCAATGCCCCGCATATTCATAGCAGTCAGCTTTCCTGAAGGTGCCATCCCTAAATCCGATCTTTGCCTTCCAGCTGACTTATATGTCTAGCCATGAATTTTTATGAAGCATATTGGAAAGGGCTGAGTGTTCATGGGCTTAGGGATGCTCAGGTTATTACTTTGCTGAAGTAGCTGGCTTCTCCCATGGGGCCCAAAATTAACGGATGTATAGCTGTTTTAGATTACAGGTTTCCAGCAGTATTTTTTAAATTAAAAAGTTTCCCCTTTTCATCTTTGATAATAGACCAGTTACATTTATTCAGAATCTGGTTTTCTTTTACAGAACACTGATAGCTGTAAGCAACTGTCTATATTATTGCTTACCATCCCAAGTGACATGCATCTACAACTCTATCCAAAACAGGCAAGCATTTAAGTAAATATTTTGCCTGGGTCACCAGCTCTCTATAATATGTTTCACATGCTTATTTTCTGTCTGATGTTTGACAACACAGTATATTCCATATTTTAAATCATACTACATACATGTAGATGGCATGGGAATTAGAGATTTCTACTCTAAGACCTGTGAAAACTTAAACTCACATAGTATAAGTTAGAGATCCCTGATGTCACCTGATTTTAGAAACAATTCTAATTAGTTTACATTACCAAAATATGCATAAATCATCATCTAGTTTTTGCTGCATAGTGAACCTGATATTTGGGATAATGAGTTTATAATCTCTGCTCAGAGTTTTGATACCAAGTTTTAAATTGTATGAGGAGAAATGTCTTAGCTCATTTTCCTGTTCTGTAATAAAATACTCTGACAAAAGCAACGTACAGGAGAAAGGGTGACCTTAGCCCTCAGTTCCAGGTTACAATCCATTACGGCAGGGAAGTCACAGAGGCAGGACCTCAAAACAGCTGATCACATAGCATCTGTAATCAGGAGCTAAGAGCAGCACATGCATGCCTGTTAGAGCTCAGCTGGCTTTCCCTGTTTTATGCAGTCAAGTTCCCAAAGAGTGAATAGTACACCCACAGTGCACACATCTTACCTCAGTTAATCAGAATCAAGACAACCCCTCAGGCATGTCTGGAGATCCATCGCCCAGGTCATTCTTCGGTCTGTCAAGCTGACATTTAGTCTAGCTATTGCAAGAAGGATTATGTCTGTCTTGTGCAGTGGTACCAGGTCACAGATAGCACAGCTAGCATAGTCATGGACAAAAGAGTGGTTCAGCATTTATTTGTTTAATGCAGATCAATGGAGTGATGTTATATACCCTGATACCTAAGAATAGGTACCTCAGCTGAATTTGTCAAATCAGCTCCACCAATTCAAAACTAAACCCTTTTCTAGTTTATAGACTTAAATAAGTTTTATGCTTTGTGATGTCCTCTACTAAACTTATGAGTATCAAGGGTCATATTTTTATCCTTCATTAGTATGCATACATTATATATCAGTGAGGTTTAGTGTTATATTTCAAACCAGCATGCTACATGCTCTGATCAACTCTGTAAATGTAGAATTTTCTTCTTTTATTTCTTTGTGTTTTGAGCCTTTGAAATCTTCTTTTCCGGTTTTTCACAGAACACTTAATAGCTTATTGCAAACTGTATTGTGGAATATCAGAACTTTCTGCTTTAATAGCTATTTTTTAAACCATTACTATTTTGTATATTTTTGCTGAACTTTGTGCATTTCATACAAATATAAAATATGCAAATCTTTGTCATATTTAGACCTCTTCCCTCACTCACTCCCCTCGCAGTACTTCCTCCATCAGATTTCATGCATTCTCTTATATAAGTTTTTTAGTACCCATTATCCAACATTTATTCATCCATCTTCTTTCCACAACTTTCCCAAATGTTAGAAGTTGCTATTATGAATCAAGGTCGACTTTTTCAGCTTCTACATATAAGAGAGAGTATATGATTGTTGTCCTGTGTCTGGTGTGGGACATCAGTGAGGGTCTCTAACTCCACAAATATTTTTGTAAATGGCAATTTTTTAATCTAAATGTAGAATAATATTTCTTTGTATATATACCACATTTTCTTTATTCATTCATCCTTGGATGGCACCAAGATCAAGTTCATATCTTAGCTATTGTGAATGCTGAGATGAACATGGGAACCCAGTTGAGCTTCTGTATGTTGGTTTCTACTCAGATGTGGTGTTGTATAATGTGGTAATTCTATTTTTAGTGTTTTGAGTAACCTCCCTATTGCTCTTGATAATGAACACATTAATTTACATCATCAGCAACAGGATATAAAACATCCCTTTTTTCCACATCCTAATTAGCATTTATTTTTTGTTTTGTTTTTTTTGTTTTTTGATAATAGTCATTATGACCTGGGTGAGATGTTATTACAATTAGTTTTCATTTGCCTTTCCTGAATAGCTAATAATATAGAGCATTTTATATATGCTTGTGAATTCTTTGTTGTTTTAAAAGGCAATTCTATTGAAATACAATGACCATTGAACATTTTACATATACTCATGAATTCTTTGCTGTTTTAAAAAATATAGGTCTATTGAAATACAATGACCATTTCTAAATAGGATGGCTTGTCCTTTGTTAAGTTTTTGCAGCTCCTTATATATTTTAGACGATTGTCTGTTGTCTGGCTAATAAGTGGCAACACTTTCCCCTATTTTACTGATTGTCTCTTAGATCACTTCTTTTTCTTGTGCAGAGGCTTTTTGATCTGATATAATTTTCAAATTTCCATTTGTCTTTTTTTTTTGCTTGTGCCTTTGGGATCTTGTCAAAAAATATTGCTTATATTATTGTCTCGAAGAGTCATGTTTTGCTTTCTAGTAGGTTCACATCTTCCACATTGATGTTTGATTCACTATGAATTGATTATTGTACAGGGAGAGATAGAGGACAACTTCAGGACTTGTGCTACGTATAACCACTTTTCCAACCTCCATTTTTGAAAAGGCATCATTCTCCAGTGTATATTTCTGGCACCTTAGTGAAGCATCCAATGTGTGTGTGTGTGTGTGTGTGTGTGTGTGTGTGTGTGTGTGTTTGTGTAGGTTTATTTCTGGGATTTCTATTCTGTTCCATGTATCTATGTTTCTGTTTTTATGGCACTGCTGTATTGCTTTAATTACTATTACTTTATAAGATTTTTTGAATAGTATATTACAAAGTCTACAGATTTGTTCTTTTCATTAAATTTTGTTCTGGCTGTTCAGGATTTGTTCAGATTAGTGAAAAACGCTATCAGTTTTTTTTTAATAGAGACCACATTCAAACTGTAAATCATTTTAGTTACTTTTCTGTTGCTGTGATAAAACACCATGACCCAGGAAATTTATAGAAGAAAAGTTTATTTGACTTATGGTTCTAGTGGGATAAGAGTCCATCACGGTGGGGAGACAGAGTGAGAGGTGGGCAGAGCAGAAAGCTGAGTGCTCACATCTTCAAAAAGACACAGGAAGCAAGAAAAAAACTGGAAATGGGGCAAGGCTTAAGAATTCTTAATGTCTACGCCATTGACATGATTCCTCCAACAAGACCACACCTCCTAAACCTCAACGAAGAGCTCCACTAGCTGGGGCCAAGTATGCCAATGCTTGGAGTCTCTGGGGAGCATTCTCATTCAAATCACGAAAGGCATATATAAACAGTCAATGAACATGGGACGTTTTCTCATTTGTGTGTGTTATCTGATTTGTTACATTATAGCTTTGTCCTGAATTTGTTTTCTATCACTTTTAATAGTGTCAGTGAATTGTTCCAGTTTCTCCATACATAGAATGAAATCATTTGATTTGATTAAATCATTTGATTTCCTGCTTGGTTGTTCTTTATTTCATTTTCTTGCCTAATTCCTCTGTCTTAAACTTCCAGTAGTGTGTTGAGTAAATGGCATGACTCAACATGTATGTCTCATTTCAAAACTTAGAGGAAAAATTTGTGTCAGTTTTAATATTTATATAATGAAGTTATATTAGATTGAATTTAACTTTAAATTTATATTATGTGTTTTTTGCTTAATATATGTGTATGTATGTGTTAGTTTGTGTGTATTTGTATGTGCATATGTGTATTTGTGTGCACATGTGCCAAGGCATGTGTGTGGAGGTCAGAGGACAACTCATGGATGTCAGCTCTCTCCTACCACTGGGTTTCTGGGATCAATCTCCAGTTGTCAGGCTTGGTGGTAGCTGTCTTTATACACTAAGTCATTTCCTTGGACACATGTTGAATTTTCTAACATTTTGTTTCTACATTTATTAAATTGATCATGTGATTTTGGTAGGTTATATTTCCCTTATGATTATGCTTTTAACTTGTCTTAATTTTTGTTCTTATTTTTATAGTTAATTTATTTCTCTTTTTTTCTTTTTCTTTTTAAGTTTAAGGGTCTTCCTGTAACCCCAGCTGATCTGGAACTCACTATGTAGACCAGGCTGGCCTCAATCTCATAGAGATACACCTGCCTCTGCTTCCTGAATGCCAGATTAAAGTCATGAGCCACAACTCCTGGCACTAGTTAACATATTGTATATCCTTTATTCCAATGAATACAACATATCTGATATTTCTTTTCTAAGAGACAGTTACATAGTTTATATCATAAATGTGCACGAATATGGCCAGATAGAATGTTTTTCATCTGAGAAAAATGATTTTCCAGAGGTATGATTCAATTTATCTCATGCTTCCAAGTATTTCAATTCATGGTCAGTTAGATCCACTGTGTGAGGTGAGACAGCATATGATGTCTGCAAGAGTGTGTAGCAGGTAATAATAAAAAGTGGCATGAAGGGGCCAAGGAGAAAATAAATGTTTCTAGGACATGAGCTCAGTAGCCCGATTCTTCAAGCCACCCTCCACCTCCCAGGACTTTCCAATATGGCCACCATATTATGAATCCATCAGCAGGCTGATCCATTGATAAAGGTCAAGCACTCATGGTCTAGTCTCCTCTCCATGATTGGGTCTACATGCTCTAGATAAATTTCTGAGGAAGAGGACTGGATGGCTCAATGACTGAGAGCTCATTTTGTTCTTGCAGAGGACCAGAGTTTGGTTCCCAGCACAAAACTTAGGTGACTTACAACAGCATGTAACTCTAGCTCCAGGGGATCTGATGCCCTCTTTTGGCCTTTGTGGGTACCTGTGCTCATGTACACAAACACATAGATAGACACACACATGTGTCCATACACATAATTTAAAAATAAATGAGTACACTGCAGAGGAGCAGATTTTATCACATTTAAACCATATCGTATTTGGTTTGAATGATTCATAAGTGTTTATAATGAAAATAGCTCTCAGTACAATCTCTCACATCTTTATCACTGGGCTCTAGTGAAAACTGATTTTAA
Source organism: Nannospalax galili (assembly GCF_000622305.1). NCBI lineage: Eukaryota > Metazoa > Chordata > Mammalia > Rodentia > Spalacidae > Nannospalax > Nannospalax galili. The sequence goes on from NW_008349354.1 coordinate 2,302,667, forward strand.
CTTCATATATTAGACTTTTAGTTATCTAGTAGCTATCTTCAAAGATATTTCAAAGAGGAATTTTCATCCATAACAACAAAATTAAAAAAACACTTTTGATAAGAAATTTTCATTTCCCCCTTCTTCATCTTCCTTATGCAATGCCTAGTACTTAGATGTCAGGAAATATACAGCAATTATATTCTAGGAAATGTTGCAGGGCATATTTACAGGGAAAATATTTCTCTTCAGAGAAGGACCAGTTTTCCTAAGACAGAAAAGGTAAAGGAACCAAAAGGGCAAAGTAATGAAAATATACTTTAGTATTCTTCCTCAGCTCCTATCAACCTGGGCACAACTTAGCAGAATGTAATCCTTTTCCTTCCAGAATTCTAATTATGTTATATGTAACATAACATATGGGGCTTTCCATAATATTTTATATGCAATGTATAGTAGCAGATAATCTACAGTCAATAAGACCAGGGGCTTGTCTCAGTCAGTAAAGTGTTCGCTATGCAGGCATGGATGTGGGAATGAATTTTCTGGGAATACATCCTGACTTACCTAACACTGGAATAAAACTTAATCTTATTTTTTAAACTCTTAAAAAATTTATATTTTTATTTTATGCACATGTTTTACTTGCCTCTTACTAGACCTTGTAATCAAATTTTGTTCTAATCAAAGCCTCTTCTAATCAACTTTTACAACTTTTACCTTTAACCTTAAACTATGTTCCTTATTTTTTTCCTTCATGACCCTTCCTTGTCCCTGGCCTAGAATAATGTGTGTGTGTGCATGCATGTGTGTGTGTGTGTGCATATGTGTGCTGTGACAGCATCATTGCTGAAGGAAGTGATTTTGAAAGCAAGGGAGTGTCCACAGTTGGTTGCCGTGATCTGACTCTGGTTTCGTATGCTGTTCTAGGTCAGTAGGGGTTAGAAAAGGAAAATTCTTCCCTGATAAGACAAAGTTCCTCATTTCTTTGTCAAGTCATGCTGAATGTATTGTTTAAATAAATAAAGAGACGATTCCCTTGTTTAGAGGAGCAGTTCTGAAAGAAATCAGAAAGGAACAGTTCTGAGAACAGATTGGGATCACTCTTGGTTTAAACTACTCCAGCAGTTAGACCTTCTTTGTTCAGGCAACATTGCATGGTGGCACCCATGGTGGCATCTGCCACATGAGGACTTGAGGTTAATCTCTAGAACCCATGTAATAAGCCAAGTATGGTAATGTGGGCTTGTAGTCCCAGTGCTGGGGAGGCTGTGAAAGGAACATGCTTAAGTCTTGTTGGTCATTTAGCCTAATTGGCTGCAACACACACACACACACACACACACACACACACACACGTGCATGCACGCATACACACATGCACACACACAGACATTAAAATTGTAATCTAATGATAGCATTAATGAATAGGTAATAAATGGCCAGATAAATGTTTTCCTATAGTATTTTTAAAAAGTTTTCTTCCATTATGTACAGATATATTTATTTGTATTAACTTTTTACTTATTTGTGATACAATTGGCAAGTCTTTCACTCCTACTTTCTAACTAGTACTTTGAGTTGTACAAACAAGGGTTCATAACTCTGCAACATAACATTCTATAACAAAACAAGCTTTGTTTTTTGTAAATTCCAAATGTGCCTTCTCCTAGATTGTTTCAATTATAACTTTCCACTCCTCCAAATCTAGTCCTCTATTCTCTCTTTATCAAAGCACATTTAGAGGCAAAATCATGTCCAAACACATTTTCAAATGGACCAGAAACTGATGAAATGACATTTTTAGTAGTTCTGCTCTCACTGAGCTCCAGGTGTGCTATTCTAAGGAATCACTTTTGGGCTCCTCAGCTTTCCTCGAGGCGCCCATAATGACACCTGTGTTCTTCTTCCACTGGAGCATTACTTTATCTTGTAATTTATTTTTCCTTTTGTATTTTCTACATGATTCTCATTAAAATACAGTATTTAGTGAGACTATCTATTCCTAGAATATTGGCTGCTTCAAAGCAGGCATATTCCTAACATGAGAGAGACTGGATAACTTGAGTAATTGAGCTAACAGATGAACACAGGGGAGGAGAGAGGACTTCCTCTCAGTTTGTAAGTGAGGAAGGGCAGAAGTATCTCAGAGGTTAAAACCAATGACTTGTATAGCATTGGTGTATTAGTCAGTTTTATGTGACTGTAACAAAATGCCTCAGGTAATTAAGAAGAGGAAAATTTTGTTTGGGTTTTTAGTTTTGGAAGTTTCATTTTATGTTTGGTTGGTCCCATTGCCTCTTGGCCTATGACTAAGTACTACTTCATGGAAGGAATATGTTAGAGCAGCTATTCATGGTGACGAGAGATTGAACAAGCAAGAGGAAGACACCTGCACCCCAAATCTTCTGATGCAAGCACCAGTAACCCAACTTTTCTGTGCCCCATCATTCAATTGCACTGGGGATCAAGCCTTTAACAAATGGGCCTTTGGAGGACATTAATGTAAATCATAGAAGTCAAAACATCATCATTCCTACTTTGCCATGTGTAGTGTATTTGTTTTTCATCTGTAGCCTAGGACCACACACTCCTTATTATGTGTTTTATTTTGCTGAGTATTGATAGTGAATTGAAGGATGATAGCAAGAGCCTGGACTAGGACTTCTCTACTGGCTTTTTTATCAGAAGGTTCATAGGCTTCTGTCAGGCAAATCCTTCACTAGAGTGGCTCCTATCAGGAGCCAGCATTAGCAGAGAATATAAATTACATGTGGCTAGTATAATATGATTCTGCTTTAACTCTAAATCAGTGAGAGATATATTTTTCTTTGTGGAATATGGTATCTACATTGTATGATGTAGATAGTAGATTAATTCATAGATAAGGAAGGGTAGAGCTCAGAGAAACAATATAGAGTAAAGCACATACGCATCCAAAATACGTGGTAAGAAAATGGCAAGTTTAGGAGTGCACATGTAGTTCTTTTTCTTTCTTATTAGTTCCTTGAGAATTTCATATTGTACTCTTTATCATGTTCAGCCCCATGTCTCCTAACAATTACCAAGGCCTACCCCCTTTATCACCCACCCAACTTTGTTTTCTCTGTTATTTAAACCCAACCAGTCTTATTTGTGTTGCCCTTATACGCTTGAGTGTGTGGCTGTCTACTGGAGTGTTTTTTAATAGTGTTAGAGAGGGGATGGGAAGATTTTAAGAGCCAGAGGTGGTGGATGACTATAAGGAAAGAGTGTTTTTTTGGACACAACAGGGAAGTTGCAAAAATGAACTTTTAGCAGTTATGACAGCATGCATAAGACCTGTGCAAACTCAAACCAAACAAAATCCCAAAATGGCAAAGGGAGGTAGTCACAAATACCCTCATCAGGCTGAGGAGCTATAGGCAACAGATAGCTTTTGAAGAGTCATTCTTCTTTAAGAGTGTGGCCTCTGGTAGGACAAATATGTTCTGGTGGACATAATCCTTTTTTCCTACCAAACATCTTTGAGAAATTCTCCTAGGCAGCTGAGCTTACAGCGTTTTCATATATGAAATGAATAATGAAACAGGGTACCACTAATATTCTTATAACTAAGACACCATTGTTTAAAAAACACTTTATTTATGGGGGCTGGGGAGATGGCTCAGAAATTAGGAACACTAGCTGTTCTTGAAGAAAACCAGGATTTGTATCCCAGCACCCACAGGGCATCTAACAGTGGTCCATAACTCCAGTTCCAGGGGATCCGACACCTTCTTCTGCCCTCTGCGGGCACTGTATGACATGAGTGACCTTAAATACAAAAGGTAATATACCCATACACATAAATTAAAATAATTAAACTTAATTATTTTAATTTTATGTGTATGAGTGTTATGCTTGCATGTGTATAAGTGCACTTGTATTGTACAATGTCCAAAGAGGGCAGCAGATCCCCTGGAACTGGAGATATGGACCTTTGTTAGTTGCTATGTGGGTGCTGAGAATTGAACCTGGGACCTCTGCAAGGGCAGACAGTGCTTTTAGGCGCTGAGCCAATGCTCCAGTGCCAGATACCATTGTTTTATAAAGATTATACAATTAACTCTGAAAACAAGCAATGCTAATATTTCTCCATTCTTAATCTCTAATCAAGTGTCTGTTAGATGATTGGAGCCAGTTTGAATGATATTAAACAGCTGAATCATATTGTTGATTGAATACTATATTCTGTTAATTATGGAGAAAAGGGTTCTGATTTGCAGTATAAAGGTTTTGAAGTCATGGGAAAATTAATCTTGATTAGGGCCCACACTTGCTTATTACCTTTTGAACCTCTATGTTCTGGGTAATCATGGGTTTTCTTAATCAATATCTTTTGAAATTATGAAAGAAACTTAGACTGAGCTGGTCAATGTTGTGAGTCCTCAAACCAGCAATTCCTGAAAGAATGGAGAAGCCTCAGGAAAGAAACATTCACACCCTAGGATGCTGCAATTTACCCACCACTGTTTTATTTAAATATCCCCGTAGTGTAAATTTATTTATATTGAGTCAAGGCAGGTAGGACAGAAATTTATCCAGGGTTCTGAGAGAACCATAGACTTTGTAACTGGAGCTTGCTTAGGTTATTTATATTTAGCTAGAACACCATAGCATTTGAGGGTCAGAGGTCAAGAAAGCTTAAATAGTTCACTGTTAATGGGCTTTTAAAATTGAGTTTACTTGTATTTGGCAGGAATTTCTCCTCCATGTGATGGCAATGAATTTTATGGAATAAAACTATAGTAATTTAACAAATCATACCAACATTGCAAAGAAAAAAAAACACCACAACAGCAAAATGATAGTTATTAATAAACATTTGTCAGTAATAGTTCTCAATATTATTTCAATATCAACCATCCCAATCCCCAGTAAAAAGGCACAGACTAAATGATTGGATTAGAAAACAGGATCCAATTATTTGCTGCCTCCAAGAAACATATCTCAATGTCAATGACCTTGGAGTAAAACAATACTCTGTGGTAAAAAATTGAAAAGGTAATCTAAGCAAATGAAACTAGGCAGAAAAGATATAAAGATACACAAATATAAAGATGTATGAAAACAGATATTTCATACTCATTAAAGAAAAAAAATTCCATCAAGAAACACTCTTAGGTCTAAGGTCACAAATTGACTCCAACTCAGTGATAGTGGGTTACTCCATTGCTAATGGATTTCATCCCCTCTTCTGACTGCATGACATGGATACATATGCATGCATGCATGCATACACACAGGCAGATGCTCATACACATACAATGAGAATAAATAAGTAATTTTCAAAAATTAATGAAACAAAGAATTGATTCTTCAAGAAGGTTAGCAAGATTGAGAAACCTCTAGCCAAATTAACCCACAGAAAGTGTTTGAGAATCCAAATTAATAAAATCAGAGATAAAAGGGAAACATTACAACATATATGAGGAAATTCAGAGAATTTTAAGAAAGCACTTTAAAAACCTGTATTCTAGTAAACTGGAAAATCTAAAAAATATATATGAATTTCTAGATATGTATGACCTACCAAAATTAAACTAAGACAAGTCAAATTATTTAAATAGATGCATATCAACCAATGAGAGAGAATTAGTAATTAAAAATCTCCCAACTGAAAAAAAAAAAAACAACCAGACCTTCAAAGAAGAACCAATACCAATATTGCTCAAATTATTCCTTCCATAAAATAGCAAAGGAAAGACACTTCCAAATTAATTTTATGAAGCCTGTATTACTCTGATACTCAAACCAGACAAAGATAAAAAAAATTCAAAATTATTGGCCAATTTCCCTGAAGCACAAAGATGCAAACATTATTCATAAAATATTTGCAAACAAAATGCAAGAGCATGTAAAAAAAAGATTATCCACCACGATTAAGTGGGTTTCATCCCAGAAATGCTGGGATGGTTCAAAATACATAAATAAATAAATGTAGTTCTTCACATAAATAGACTCAAGGACAGAAACCATACAATTTTTTTCATTAGATGCACAAAAGGCCTTTGACAAAAATCCAATACCTCTTCATGATAAAAGAGAGGGAGAATCTAGGGATTCCGGGGACATAGCTCAACAAAACAAAGACAATATACTGCAAACCCACAGCCAATGTCATACTAAACAGACAAAACTCAAAGTATTTCTACTAAAATCAGGAAAAAGAAAGGATATCCAACCTCTCCATTCCTGTTAAATATTGTGCTTGAAGTTGAGCTGTAGCAATAATACAAGAGAAGGTGGTAAAAGAGAAACAATTCGGAAAGGAAGAAGTCAAAGTATCCCTATTTTCAGATGATATAATAGTACACATAAAAGGCCCTAAAGATTGCATCAGAAAACTTCTAGAGCTGCTAAACAGATTCAGAATCTCTGACAGAGGGTTAATGTCTAGAATATACAAAGAACTAAAATAATAAAAACATAAATCTCAAAAGTCATCACCACCAATAAAAGAAACAAAATGCCAACGAACAAAAAAAAAAAGCAATTAAAAATGGGGCAAGGAAGTAAGCAAAGAGTTCTGAAGAGATGAAATGAAAATTTCTGAGAAATATTTTTAAAATTGTTCAATATATTTATCCTTCAGGGAAATGCAAACTAAATTACTCTGAGATTTCATCTTAACCCAGTCAGAATGGCTTAGATCCTAAAAAAAAGGCTACTGTTGAGAAGGTTGTAGGGAAAGGGGAACTCTTACTCACTTATGGTAGGCGTGAAAAACAGTTTATCTACTATGAAAATAGTATGGAGATGCTGCAAAAAGCTAGAAGTTGATCTAGCACATGATCCAGCCGTACCACTCTTGGGCGTATACCCAAAAAACTCTACATCCTATTACAGAGATATCACCCATGTTCATTGCTGCTCTAGTCACCATATCAGGAAATGAAAACAAACTAGGTGTCCAAGAAGTGACTAATGCATAATGGAAATATGGTACATTTGCACAATGGAATATTATTCAGCTGTAAAGAAAAATGAAATTATGAAATTCTCCGGTAGGTAGATAGAACTGGAAACAACCATGCTGGGTGAGGTAACCCAGACCCAGAAAGACAAATATTGCATATTTTCTCTCATAGTTGAGTGCTAGCTTTGACTTTCTCTCTCTCTCTCTCTCTCTCTCTCTCTCTCTCTCTCTCTCTTCACTGAAAAATCCATAGAGGCCTGGAAATGAGTGGTCGTAGGGGGCTGTATGGTAGGGGAGGTTAGATGCAGTGATGTAAAGGAGGAAAGTCGAATAACAGGATAGGATGGCCCCGCCACTTTAGTTTGTACCGCCTGTGGGCAGGTGGTCCCGGGTTGTACAGTCTGGTGAGAAATGGGAGAGCAGGGCAGAGGAGATTTTATTGGGAAGAATAACTAACACTAAACTCTTTTTAAAAAATTTATTTATTATTTTTATTTTATGTGCATGCACATCTTGCCTCCATGTAGGTAAGTGCAGTGCTTGTGGAAGACAGAAGAGACTGTCAGATCCCCTGGAACTGGAGTTATGAACAGTTAGTTGTTAGCTGCCATGTGGGAGCTGGGATTCAAACCCCAGTCTTCTGCAAGAACAGTCAGTGTTCTTAACCACTGAACCATCTCTCCTGCCCCAACACTAAACTCTTTTAGAACAAGTCTTATGGAAACTTATCATTTTAGAAGGTTCTTAATTTATATACTTATACAATATGAAAAGAGGTTGAATGGATTTATATCATAACAGGGTGACATTGCCACATAGGCTAGTAAATAAAAAAGCCTAATGGATTCCCTGTTCTGAAGCTGTTGACCCGATAGACTCTCAAACAATTCTACTCGTAGTTACTGTGCTCAATAGATTCAGTTTTCATAGTGACACACCCAGGAAAAGGAAAAATCAAATGGAGACTTCCTCCCTTAGATCACCTCGGGGACATGTCTGTGAGGCATTTTCTTGATTGCCAAATGGTTTGGGATGGCCTGGCCACTTTGGTTTGTACCACCCGTGGGCAGGTGGTCCCGGGTTGTACAAGAAAGCAGGCTGAGCACAGGCCAGGGGAGCAAGCCAGTGAGCAGCATTCCTCCATGGTCTCTACTTTAGCTTAACTTTCAGGTGCCCTCTTTGCATTCCTTTCCTGACTTCCCTTGATGTTGGACTGTGATCTGGGAATTTTAAACTTAAATAAACCTTTTCCTCTCCAGATTGGTTTTGGTCAGTGTTTGATTACAGCAATATAAAAGCAAACTAGGAAAGAATTTGGTACCAGAGAGTTGGATATTAGTGTGACAGGCCTGACTGTGTTGTTTGGGTGTATTGTGAAAGCATTTGGAACCTTGGGCTGGAAAATCTGTTGTGTGCTTAGAACTTAGTGAGCTGTTCTCTAGGAACTGAAAGAAATTCAGATGATGAGGCCTGGCTTGTGAACATTCTGAGAAGATTTTGTGAGTCCCTCAAAGACTCTATTCAGGCCATTTGTGTGATATTTTGAATTAAGAATCTGTGGTTTCTGGTCAGCCGGAGCTGAAAAATCAGCTATGATTAACAAGAGACTAGCATTTTTGAAGTGAAACTTTTGCTTTGCTTTGAAAAATAGATGCTGGTTAACTGGGGCTGAAAAAAAATCAGCTGTTATTAAGAGACCAGAATCATTGAGGTAAAATCTTCTAGGAACTATTTCCTCAGGGTCACCACACAAAAGCTGTAGTCCAAAGGAGGCCAAAGCTGCATCTCAAACTGGAAGCAGAACTTGGTAACTTGTAAGATTCCTCCAGGTGGTAGCAGCTCTGGTGGCATTAAAGCTGAGGAATGGAAGTGGTCATAGAGAGACTCAGGATATGTACCCATTAAGGTCAGAAGAGGTTACTGGTGAAGGTGCAGTGTCAGTTGCAGTGAAGACCCCAGCATATAGTAGAGATGCCAGGACTGTGGGATGATCACCAAGGACAGCAGCAGGTGGGGTGTGGAGCCAGCCTGAGTCTAGGAGACAAGCTGTGCTGTGGAAGGCAGAGCCAGAGAAATTTGGCACCACAGAGCTGCCAAAGCCCTTTGGTGCCCAGAAGATCCTGAGCGAATCCTAGATGTCTAAACTCCTGGACTTTGCCTTTGTTTATTTGTGTTCTAGTTCTTCTCTCTTGAAATAAGACAGTATGTAACTTACTTTTTATTTTATAGGAACCCACATTGAGAGACTTTGGACTTTAAATAGATTTTTAACCTTTAAAGTATTTGAGGTTTTTAAAGAGTGTACTCTTTAAAATTGTACTATGCTTTATAATATGATATTAATATTAACATAAGATATTGGGGAAAAGAGAAGAAAAGCTTATTGTTTAATAGTAATCTGTGTGTTAAGTTAACAAAGGGTCGATTGTGCTAGATAGCTTCCATTGTCAATTTGGTACACCTGGGAAGAGGGAAACTCAGTTGAGGAATTTCCTTCTTCAGATTGGCCTTAGACATATCTGTGATGCATTTTATTGTTGAGTGATATGGGGGGGGGCATTGGCTACTGAGGGTGTTTCTACTCCTGAGTTGTATAAGAAAGTAGGCTGAAGACAGGCTAGAGGGGCAAGCTGGTAAGCAGCATTCCTCCATGGTCCTGTTTTGAGTTCCTGCCTTGATTTCCCTCAGTGTTAAATTGTGGCCTTGGAGTTAGAAGCTGAAATAAACCTTTTCCTCTCCATGTTTCTTTTGGTCAGTGTTTTATCACAGCAGTAGAGGAACAAACTAGAACAGTTGCCCACCAGAACTTGGTGGTAAGACCCTATTGCCGAAGATACTACATCCATGAGTTGTAGAATAAACAAGGAGAAATCAAGTTGGCACTGACCTCAGACCTTCAGCTCTATGGAAATGCTAGAATACGCTATGCATGTGGGAAAAGTAATCATCAGCTTTGTCCAGCTGGGTTTCCTGTGAGCTACAACAACTGGCCTAGCAAGAACTGCCCTCTCATTCAATAGTGGCATGACTATTGTGGGAGTATTCTGATTGGATTTAAATTCTACTTCAAAAGATGGAGCCCAGACCTGACACTGATATCAGGCTTAGGAACTTTGGCTAGGTATGTCACAGACCATAGGGTAGAGCCTAATACTATTATTCTGCTAAGTGGACATAGTATTCAATTGACCCATAATGACTTCTTGTTATACTCTCATCAGAGAAGCTTCTTTATGCAGCATGTGGTGACTAACAAAGAAACCAACAACTGGTCAATGTTCAGGAAGCAAAAGACAGAGTTCTCATCCTTGAATAGAACACTTGTATCAACCCTCTGCCTTTCAAGATTCTGGTATCATTGAGGAAGAAGGGGCAGAAAGAGTGTAAGGACCAGAGTTCAGGGGTGGTCTCAAGGACACAAAGTTTGCCAGAAAGCTGTACAGTTGAACTCATAGCATTGGTGAGTGTGTACAAGACCTCACGTATGTGCAAGTAGGAAGTAGGTAAGAAGTTCTAACTCTAACTGAGGAAATTGATACCTGCTGGAAGAGACACACACACAGAGAGAGAGAGAGAGAGAGAGAGAGAGAGAGAGAGAGAGAGAGAGACAGAGAGACACAGAGAGACACAGAGAGAGAGACAGTTTCCTTTAAAGCTGTGGTCCTGGGTAGGTAACCAGACTCTAAATGAGGGACCCAGACTAAAATGCATTTGTGAACACAAATTAGACATAAATTAGAATCAATAGGCCCAATATCTATCATCTATCTATCTATCATCTATCTATCTAACTATCTATCTATCTAAAATAAAATGAAGCACAGATGTTGGCAGATTCAGTGAGTCTATAGGTATGTTAGTATTGGGGTGCAAAGGTTTCCACCCCAAACCTCACCAACATCTTCTTCTATATCTATATCTATATATATCTCCTATACTAACCAGGAGCTAGAAAAACCTGATACTTAAAACTAAATGCAGCTCAAAGTGTCAGAGAATGTGACATCTCAAACAAGCTACTTGCTATTTATACAATATTTCCAGTAAAGAAAATGTATTTGTGTAAACTGCATACAGACAGTAACCAAATTAACATTATAGATAAACCAAAAATGTAGTTCGTGATGAGCAGAGTATTCAAGGGAAGATAAAGAAGAAGATGTTGTAAGTGCAGGAACATACTTTTTATTGAAAGCTCATATCACTAAGACAGTTTTTCTGCATCATTTCTGAAGGAAGCTGTTTTTATGTATATTTTTGATACCATTGTCAAATTTCAGTAACTATAGCTCTGTAGACTTATTTCTATGTTCTCTTCTATATGCATGGCTTTAGACACCTGTGTTTCTGCTGGGACTGTGTTGTGATTGTTGCTGTGGCCCTGTAATATAATTCACGATCAGGCATTGTGCTACCGCTGCTATTGTTCTTTTTGTTAAGGGTTGCTTTGGCTATTCAGGATCTCCTGCGCTTCCATGTAAATATTATGATGAGTTTTCCTAGTTAAATTAATGCTGTCATGATTTTTCTAGGTTTATTAGTATCTGTAGCTGCTTTTGGCAGCACAGCCGTTTTCATAATATTAATGCTGTGATCATAGACATGGGAGGTCTTTTCATCTTTTAGTATTTTCTGCAGTTATTTTTCTTCATGGTCTTAAAGTTTTCACTCTTTCACATTCTTGGTTAGACTTTTTTCTGGCTGTTTTATTGTTTTGAAGCTATTGTCAATGGGATCATTCCCTGGCACTTCTTTCTCATTTTTTTGTTATTGATTCACAGAAAACTACTGCTTTTTGTATGTCAATTTCAGACCAATACTTGGATGAAAGTGTTTATCAATTCTATACAATTTTGTGGAATTTTTTTTGTTGTTATTTTTGAGACAATGTCTCCCTGTAGCCCCAGCTGATCTGGAACTCGCTATGTAGACCAGGCTGGACTCGAACTCACAGAGATCCATCTGATTCTGCCTCCCAAGTGCTGGGATTAAAGGCATGTACCACCACACCGGACTCTTGGGGAATCTTTATGGTCTCTTTTCTATATGATTACATCATATGCAAATAGGGATATTTTGATTCCTTTGCTCCTGAAACTGTCCCTTTTATATCATCTTGTTTTATTGCTCTATCTACAACCTTGAGCACTGAGATATATATTAAATAAGGGTGGAGAGGGCATCACTGTCTTGTTCCAAAGTTTGGAGGAAATGCTCTCAATTTTCCCCATTTGTCATAATGTCAGCTAGATGTTCATCATATCTAGCATGTTTAGGTATATTCCTCATATCATTAGTTTCTTTAATGCTTTTATCATGAAGATGTGCTAAACTTTGTCAAAGATCTATCATGCATTGGTTGTGATGATTATTTGACTTATGAGCTGAACTGTAGTAATGTATTGTACTTGCTGACTTACATATGGTAAATCAACCTTGTATCTCTATAATAAAAGTAATTTGCAAAAGGTGTATGATTTTAATGTACTATTGAATTTTGTTTGCAAGCATTTTATTGAGACATTTGTGTCTGCCTTTATCAGGAAGATTTGTTAGTGTGTGCGTGCGTGCGTGCATGCGCGTGTGTGTGTGTGTGTGTGTGTGTGTGTGTGTGTGTGCGCGCACGCGCACGCACCCTTATCGGATTTTGGTGTCAGGATAATGCTGACTTTGTAGAATGTGTTTTGTAACATTCTTTCCCTTTCTATTTTATAAAGCAGTCTGAGAAGGGTTGTTAACATGCACATAATGGTTCAGTAGAATTTGGCAATGAATATGTCTGGTCCTGTGCTCTTTTCTATGTAGATTAATTTTTTATTACTACTTTCATCTTATTAATTATCATGGATACATTTAATTTCTTCATATCATCTTGAATTGATTTTGATAAATCATAGTTGTCCAAGGAATTTATTCATTCCTTATAGATGTATCAATTATTTGGAATATAGGTTTTCAAAGTCTTTCTTAGTGAGTTTCTGCAATGAATTGGAATTTGTAATAATGACTTGTATATATGTCTAATTGTTTGAACTGTAGTCTTTTCCCATTTTTGGCTTAGCTAGGGGTTTGTCAATGGTACTTACTTTTTTTTTTAATGAACCAACTCTTTGAGTCTATGTATTGTTTATTGGGTATCGCTTTCATTAAGTTTGGGCCTGATCTTTATTATTTCTTGCCATATGCTGCTTTGGGGTTTGGACTGTTCTTTTTCTATGAATCTGAAGTTCACCTTCAGATTATTGTTCTGAATTCTTTATGAATTTCTCATGGAAACCATCAAAGCTGTAAAGTTTTCTCTTAGAGCTGTTTAAGATGTATCCAAACGTGTACCCAAAAGTTCTAGTAAATTGTGTATTTGTTTTCTTTTGACTTTAGGAGTTTCAAGACGTCCTTCAGATTTTTTTCACTGATGCACTTAGTGTATCTAAGAGTGCAGTGTTCGGTCTCCGTGTGTTTGTGTAACCACTGCACTTTCTTTTGATATTGATTTCTGTTCTTTTTTACCCTACAATATGCTAAGGTATAAAAGATTTGAATTATTTTTTATTTATTAAGACCTGATTTATAGAGTAGAATGTGGTTTATTTTCCATGAGCTCCTAAGAAGAATGTGCATTCTATATTCTGTATTTTTATGCTTGTGACATGGAATATTACATATATGTCTATATATGCTAAGCTAATATATGGTTTAGTTTAACTCTGGGGTTTCTTTGTTGGTTTTCAGTTCAGAGATGAGAATGAAATATCAAAGTTGATTATTAGGAAGCTAAAGGGGCATTAACAGGCTTGGAAGACATCAGGGATGGACCTTTTTCCTGTCATAATCAGTTTTGGTTCTCACTTCTCAATTCCCTGGTAACACTACAAATTGAAATACCACAGTTGCCCTACCTTAAGATTTTAAATACCATGTGAAATAGTTTTGGGTATAGGGCTTTGTTGAGATCCATAAAAGAAAGCTACTTTCTTCTTGTCAAAAAATTTTATTCTGAGTTCTGCCTCTTGCCGTGGATAGAGCCATGGCATTCTGATTAGCTCTAAAGATTAGAATACTGCATACTATTTTTAACCTTTCTTAAACGTTAATTCAACTGGGTCTGTCTATCATCTCATCAGGAGATCACCCTTCAGGAAAGGTGGTTCACCTGATCATAGGGTAAGGAAATAGGAAGAATAATTATTCCTTTAATAATGTACTTATATACCCCAAGAGCCTGCACACTCACATGCATGCAACACACACACACACACACACACACACACACACACACACACACACCATACCACCAAATCCATGCACATAAGAATACACTATATATCTTTTTCAATTACCTATATTCTC
>NW_008349354.1:2317072-2332411 GCF_000622305.1 Nannospalax galili
CTATATATGTATCTTTTTCAATTACCTATATTCAATTTTCTACCTCTAAAACTTACCAGGTGACCTTGAACAAATGTATCACTATTGCGTATTTTAATCCTCTTCTCTTTAAAAAACTGAATGCTAATATAGTTCTTATAGATGGTTAATGAATGAGAAATTACACATCTCAAAAGTGTTAAACCACTGTCAGGCACAGGAACTCTTCAATAAATGTCCTTTGACATACTAGTTGGAGGTTTGACACCAGTAGATTGCTATAAGACCAGGAAAGCAGATGAAATGCTCCAGGCATTCACGATATAAAGATGAAATGGTGAGCAATGTTATGCTGAATGCTACTTCATCTTTTAGAATCAAAGATACTGAAGACTTAAAGGAATCTCGTTTTAACTCCCATTACTACTTGATCATTCCCCACCATTTCAGCATTTGGGTTCTTTGGCCTGTCTCTGTCTCACATTCTAATCTGTATCTCATTTCCAATTCATGAGTTATACATAATAAACTCTCAATGTCATTTATTTTGCCTCTCTGACTACCGTACTGTCAGTATTTTAAGAATTTATTAAATATGTAAGAACACAGACAATGCCATTTGGTGCAGTCCTGTTCTCCAGTCTCCTATACACACCTGCCTTTTTCAATAATAAAAGATGCAGTTGTTTTTATGTTGCAGAGAAGTGTCTGTGGTATTAGTGTGATTTCTGAATATTTTGTTCTAACAGCAAATAAAATGTGTAGGGATAAATTCCTCTAATGCTTTTATAGCCTCCTATTTTGTTAAAATGGCTATTGATGCCCCTTGAAAGATGTAAATGATGCATTTATTTTTATGCATATTTCTCCACTGACACAGCTTCTTCTTACCTCGATGCTCATTATCAACAATATTTACATAAACAGAATTTCAGAAATTGTTTTTCATTTTCATTACTCTCTGACTTTCACTGCTCACACACAGTTTAATCTTGCATTTGTGTCATTATCGGTCAAATGTGATGAAATTGATTAGGAATTTCAGGATGTAATGGCTAACACGAAATTAAAGACTTTTAAAAAGTAGATAAGCTTCAGATGAAAGACTCATACGTTAAGAAGATAAAATTTAAATTAAAATTGGTGAGGGGAATAAACAGCTTTGCACCTTATCAGCAAAATAAAAACTGAGACAGATTATATTGCCATTAGAAACATTTCTTGAAATATATCAAAAGTATTATAATTCTGTCCAGTGGTGGAAGGGCTGTGGTGTGGGGTAAAAAGAAAGATGGACACCCATGGGCCTGGGCAGCCTGCCAGTTCTGTGTCCTCATACCAGAGGCAGCACAGTGATGGAAGTCTGGCCTGGGGGTCAGAGTATCTGAATTTACCTTTTACTGCCTCTGCTCACCACTATGTATAGACTTTGAAATCTGAGAAAGTCACTTACCCTCATGGTAGCTATCTCCTCATCTATCCAGTAGAGACTATATTCACTTTTTCATATTGATCACGATAAGTGTATTTATCTGTATGTATGTTCAGGCACAGCTTTCGACTGTAATTTACAGGCATCATGCTCATCTGCAAATTGAAACTGAAGCTCTGGGTGAGCCTGGGTTCAACAAGGTTTCAGTGCCTTTTTCCAACGAGGCATATTCTGGAATTTAACCAAGATGTGAGCGCAAAGGAAAAGTTCCTGGAAGAAAGCAACATTGCTACTCTGGTGAACACACGATACGAATGACAGGAAGTGCAACTTTGGATCTGGTTACAGTTCTAATCATCTTCATGAAAGTTCAGTCAGCCAGAGCATGCCCTTAAGCCAAAGCCTAATCCAGAACAAGGCTCGTACCTCTCTTCAATTTCATGAAACCTTAGAGAGGTGAGGGAGCTACAGATACTGTTTGAAGCTAATGGAGGCTGGTTCATGAGATTTAAGCAAAGAGGCCATGATATAAAAATGCTCTGTGAGGCTATAGGTGCTGATGTAGATGTGGCAGCTTCAGAGTCGTAAAAGGAACATCACAGTGGAAGGTGGCATTTCAGATTTCCACAGCTACAGAGAAGTTAGTGCCTGACTTCAAAACTTAAAGGAGGGCCTGGCTCTTTTTGCCACCCTTAGGAATGATATAAAATCCGTTGTTTCTGTATACTCTCTTTGGAAAAACAAAGTGGGAATGACAGTACATACGTTTATGGTATGATCTGCTGAATATTTTTAAGTTCAGTATTAAGACTTGGTCAGAAAAGATTCTTTTCAAAACCCTTCTGTCCACTGACAATGCTGTGAGTCAGTCTCAAGCTCTGATAGAGATACACAAGGTGTTGAAGTTATTTTCATGCCTGCACATACAACGTCCACAAGCATTGCATGGATCAAGAGGTAACTCTGATTTTTTCAAGCCTTATAATAAAAAAATCATTTCTAAAGCTTAGAGCTTCCAGAGATAGCAATTCTGATGGAGCTGGGCAAAGCAAAGTGACTATATATATGAAAAGAATCAGCATTCTAGATAACACTAAAATAGTCATGATTTGTGGCTAGAATAGCAACATTAACAAAACATTGGAAGATAATGATTCCCACCCTCTCTTCAGCCTCCATGTCCATCTAAATTGATCAAAATGTGTTTCAGCTGCACATGACAGAATTTTTGTTCCAGGGATGAGATGGTTCTGCAGTTAAGAGCACTGGCTGCTCTTGCAGAAGACCTGGGTTTGATTACCAGCATCCACACCGCAGCTAACAACTGTCTGTAACTCCAGTTGCAGGGGACCCAATGCTCTCTTCTGATCTCTGTGCGCATTGAAAAACATGGGTGCACTTACACACATGTAGGAAATACACTCATACACATAAAATAAAAAGAATAAATAAAATATTAATGGAGTTTTGTTCCAATACAGTTCTCTTCTTTTTTACTTCTTGTGAGGGATTCAAGGAGGCAGCGACGGTGGATATGGTGGACAGAAAAAGGGAATATGGAATCCAGAGATGTAACTGAGTCACTACAATGTTGTGAAAAAACATTAAGGGATGGAAAGTTGTTTCTTATGGATAACAAAGAAAGTGGTGTATTGAGATGAACTCTCCTCGTGGGGAGGATACTGTGAACGTTTCTGAAAGTGTGAAAAGACTGTAGAATTTCACATAAACTTTCTACCAAGGTAGGAGTGGCTTTGATAGGATTTCATCTAAATTCAAGAGAAGATCTGCTTTGGGTGAGAAACTGTCAACAGCTTTGCATGCTATACAGAAATCTCTTTTGAAAGAAAAAGTTAATCCATGTGGCAATTTTCACTACTTATTTTTAGAAATAGAGAACATTAAATTGTACAGGGGGCAGTAAAGGGAGGTGTGGATAGGGGAGGGGGTTCTAAATACCATCAAAATATATTGTGTGAAAATTGAAAAAAATCAATTAAAAAGTTAGAAAAGAAATTGGCAGCCAACACCACTGTTAACATTGAGCACTTTGAAAAATCAGGAGTTATTATACCTGAGGCAAAACCCAGATGACTTAGAAATTTTCAGCAATCAAGTATTTTTCAATTAAGGTACATATGCTAATTTTCTTTTTAATTTTTTGTGACCTACAGTTTTCTAAGAACATTGTAATTTAATTTTCTAAGTTTTATGAATTTCTGGTATTGCATTCTAATTTTAGTCCATTGTGATTAGAGATCATAGTGTATGTGATTTAAATACTTCTTAAATTTTTTAAAACTTGTTTTATGTTTTGGTCAATGGAGAGTATTCCATGGTTCTGAAGAAGAGTGTGTATTGGGTGAATAATTCTTCTCCATTATTTTCCTACTAGTGGATCTAAGAGTTTATCATAATGTACTTCAGTTGTGTGTTGACTTAATTCTAGCTTGAGACAGAAATTTTGTTCTAATTCAGTGATTGTCTCTTTCATTTCCATATTGCCATGTGTACTGGGTCTATCTGTGTTGCAAAGTCAGTAACACATAATTATAATTATGAATAAAATGTTGACAGAGGAAGGCAAGTGAGCATATTTTTCATAGTTGTGTTATGCAGTTTTGGTCCACTCTTTCAGGCTGTACTTTTCCCATCAGTCTATTAGGTCTTCAGTTCACAAGATGCTGAAACACAGGACAGGGAGGTGCTTCTGACTGGTCATTTCTCCCTTTTGCCTATTTCTTCTGTTTATTCTGTCTTTCAGAGGTCTTTTATGTATGCTTCTACGTGCTATGTGTACATATGTGTATGTGCATAAGGACATGTGCATAGCATAGCACGTGTGTGTAGCTCAGAGGACAAACGCAGGTACCCATCATCATCTTCCATCTTTTTAGGAAGGCTGTCTTTTGCTGTTTACTGCTGCACTGCAGAAGCCAGGCTAGCTGGCATGCAACCTTCCAGAAGGTTCTTCTGTCTTACCTCCCATTGCACAATAGGAGCACTGGAATCACAGATGTGCTCAGATTTAGATGAGCTCTGGGGATTCACACTCAGGTCCTCATGCTTGTCTCCCAGAGCTATTGACCTAGCCCTATATGTTAATTTTTAATAGAGACATAACGTTTGCACATATTTGTGGGTATGATAAAATAATTTAACTATTTTAGAAAATTTACAAATTAGCCTTTTCTTCTCCTAAACATTTATCATTTCTTTAAAAAATATTTTATTTATTTGTTTTTACGTGTCTAAGTGTATTGCCTGCATGTAAGTGTACCCATGTCGTGCAATGCTTGCAGAGGTCAGAAGTTGTCGGATCCCTTGGAACTGGAGTTACAGATGGCTGTTAGCTGCCATGTGGATTCTGGGAATCAAACCTGGGTCCTCTGCAAGAACAGTTAGTACTCTTAACCACTGAACCATCTCTCTAGCTCCCATACATTTATCATTTCTAAATGTTAGGAATATTTTATCTCTTTTTTCTGGTAATTTTGAAATACAAATTGCTTTCAACTCTACCCCAATTTGCTATGGGATACCAGCATTAACTCTTTCATCTTAATGTATTTTGGGTTGTACTATGTGACTCCCCCCCTTCTCTTCCTGAGTCTAGAGACCACCATTCTACTTTCAACTACTATCCAAACAACTTTTTAAAATTCCACACATAGGGGCAGGAGAGATCGCTCAGCCATTAAGAGCACTGGCTATTCTTGCAGAGTACCTAGGTTCAGTTTCCAGCACCCACATATTGACTAATGACTGTTTGCAACTCCAGTTTTCAAGGGACCCTTCTGACCTCCGTGGGCATTGCATGTCTGGGTTATTTCTATATTCTTATTATCTCTTACTAAATGGAGTTTTATAGTTCCCATTGTAAAGACTGTTTCTTCACTCTCTTGATCACGTCCTTTACTGTGCACAGGTTCTTAGTTTAATATAGTACCATGGCCCACTTTTGCTTCTGTTGTCTGTTCTTTGGGTACTTATTCATAAAGTTTTTGCCTGTATAGATATCTTGAAGTGTTTCTCCTCTTTTTTTTTTGTTCTAGTAGTTTAAGGCCATCAACTAAGGCCTGAGGTATATTTGAAGTCGATTTTCTTAGATTTGATGAGAGGCAGAGATCTTTCTTTATCCCATTTATGTCTATAATGCTTTTCCAGCACAATTTTGAAGAATCTAGCCTTCACAAAAAGCTATGCAGCTATGTTATAACTAAATGGGTTACTTTCTGGTTTTTAGTCTGCTGTTCTACAGTCTTTTTTCACTATTTTGAACTCAAGTATTATGATGCCTCCAATTTTTTAACTCCATTTGTTTGGGAGGTAAATTGTTAAATTGTTTTCACAATTGCCTATTTGTCGTGTTTGTGTATGTGTTTTACCTATGGACTTGCATAGCTACTTAGAGTAATTTATTTTTTAGTTTGTATTTGCACTATTTAGTAGATTTTGAAGAGTTTATTTGCAACAACAGATTCATTTAGTCTGAAGAACTAATGACAACTCATTGTTGCTGGAGGAAGTGCTGAAATTTTCTCTAATGTCATAGACACTGGGGGAACTAGGTGGGAAGAGCGGGTTCAGAGAGAAAGAAGGGATGCTGGAGAGTAACGGGGCATGAATATAATCACAATGCATTGTATATATGTGGAAAAAAGTCACACATACCCCACACACGAAGAGTCTCAATTCATCTCACTACGCTCTTATTTTAAAAGATAGTTTTGTTTGGCATCACTTTTTTATTTTTAGAATTATTTATTTTATATGTTTATGTGAGTACCTGCATCATGGACCAATAGAGAGTGTTGAATCCCTGAAACTGGATTTGCAGATAGTTGTGAGCCGGGAACTGAACCCGGGTCCTCCAGAAAAGCAGTAAGTGCTCTTAACCATTGAGCCATCTCTCTAGCTCTAAGGCCATCAGGAAAAATGATAGCTAAAAAGAGCCCTTCTGTAGTCAAAACATAGACCAGTATCAAACCCACCTCTTAAAGAGTCCTGAACTTAAATTGAATGATGGAGCGATATATGACACTGAGATTCGGATGAAAAATGAGTTGACTTAAATGCCTGTGATACCCGTTGCACACAGATTAGGAAAGAGATCAAGAAAGGTACAAAGAGCCCTGGTCAAAAGGCTTGGGTCCTAGTATATGCCCAGGGCTGTTTCCTATAAGGAGAAATCCTAGGAAGAAATGTGTGAGTCATACTGAAAAAACAGAGACTATAACAGTATTTGTCTGTACCAAGGCCAATACTGTACTTGACGCATGGGGATATCAAAGAAGTCATTATAAAAATGTTCAAATAACTAAAAGAAACCATTTGCAGAAATGGAGACAAAATGTCAAGTCTCATCAATACACAGTCTCAATGAAAGACTACTTATTCTTTTTTTATAAAATTTCATATAACTGTTCTTAATCAAATTTAAACACCCCCTCTCCCATCCACGCCTCCCCATCACCACACCGAACCTCGTACATTCTGCCATGCATGTTAAGTCATGTTCATTCAGGCATTTGTACCCAAATGTCCTTCAGTGTAAATTACATTTGATCAGTAGATGGGCTGGCTAGAATACTTACTCTTAATAATACAATTGAAAAATACAATACCTAAAATGAAAATTTCACTAGCAGGAAGTAATATTATATTTATCTCTGATTAGACTCTGAAGAAAAAGAAGTCACTGAACTTTTGTCTGTAGCAATCAAGAGTGAAGTTTCCATCCTGCTAAGCTGAGCAGAGAAGGGGAAGAAATGAGCCATGGTCAAGTGCCATAGACTGTTATTCTTGTGTGTGTGTGTGTGTGTGTGTGTGTGTGTGTGTGTGTGTATACAGGTGTAGACATGAGTAGATATTAGATGTACAGGCATTCCTCAAGTGCTTCCCATCTCATTTTGAAGCAGAGTCTCTTATTGGTCTGAAGCTCACCAAGTAGCCCAAGCTAGCTGGTCTCTGAGTCCCAAGGATTTTCTTGTTTCTACTTACCCAGTACTAGGATCACAACTGAAAAGCACCATGGCAGGCATTTTTACGTGAGTTATAAGAATTGAAAACAGATTCTCATACTTACAAAGAAAGCAGATTGAGTGATCACCCTAATTTCTTTACTTAAATTTAAACATTTACATTATTTATTTATTTATTTTCATGGCAATGGGATACACGTATGATTTGGAGTGTACGTGGAGGTTGGCGGGGAGGGACTTAATGATGGTTGGTTCTCTCCTTCCACCATATGGGTCTATTGGAATTGAATTCAGGTCATCAAGTTTGGCAGCAAATACCTTGGCTCAAAAAGCCATCTTGCTGGACCCCCTTAACTTGACTTTTATAGTTACTCTTGAATCTATGCCTCTTCTGATGGTGTGCTCTTCGGAAAATTTCCAAACACATTTAGACGACAGTTTTTGTTGTTCTTTTGAAAATAATTTTATTTATTTATTTATTTTTTAATTAAAAGAAGCATTTCATTAAAATATTGGGAAAAACCTACAAGATATAGGTGTAGGAAAGGACTTTCTAAACCAGATACCAATAGTCCAGGAAACAAGGGCAAGAATTAACCTGTGGGACCTCATTAAACTAAAAAGCTTCTGCACATCAAAGGAGACAACCAATGAAACAAACAGAAAACCCACAGAATGGGAGAAAATCTTCACCAGCGACACATCTGATAGAGGTTTAATTACCAGAATATATAACGAACTGAAAATAATTTTTATTGGTTGTGATTGTTTTACTAAGGACGAGGCTTGTGGAACTCAAAAAGTAGCAATTTGATTCTATTAGAATATTTTTCTCAATTTTTGGACTTTAAGTTACATATCTACAAAGTGAAGATAATATCAGGACTGTTATGGTTTAAATATGTCCTTCAAGATCCACATGTTGTCAAATCGCTCTCTAAAGCATGTAGTTTTCATGGTGGTTCCCCTGGGATGTGTTTAAATCATGATGGCTTGACCATCTCGAATAGGTTAATGCTGATACTGAAAGTGCTTGTGGGAGCCAAGCGTGTTGACACACACACACACACCTGTAGTCCCAGCACTCAGGAGGCAGAGGCAGGCGGATCTCTGTGAGTTCAAGGCCAGCCTGGTCTACATAGTGAGTTCCAGGCCAGCTGGGGCTACAGGGATACCCTGTCTCAAAAACACCAAAAAAAAAGTGCTTATGAGAGAGAGTTCAGTTTTTCCCTGTTTGCCTAGCCCCTACTATATACCTAGGAGGTCAATATCAGACATGAATCCCTGATCCTGGACTTCCTAGCTTCTGCAGCTCTGAAAAATAAATTTCTTTTCTTTATCAGTTGCTTAGCCTGTGGTATTTTCTTATAGAAGGATCAACTAAGATAGTAGAAATACCTTTGCTGCACAAAGCAGAGGGGTGAGATTGAGAGCAATCTGATTAAATGCATCATTATTGGACTCCTTTTCCTTACTTAATTATGAAATAAATAGAACATAAATGAGATTGCATGTTAATTTAGATGATCCTGCATGTTCCAGGTTTTCCTTATAACAGTTTCAAAAGGGCACCCTGATTTAGTTACCAACTCAGTGAATATTGGATATGAGTCACATATTTACATGTAGTCATAGTAGTAGGCACATTATATGAAAATAAAAGAAAATGTATTAAGGAGATAGTTTTCATTTTATCTATATGTAAAGACTTTTAAAAAATCTTATAGCTTTATTTAAAAGCATTTCTTAATTCTGGAATTACAATTATGCCGTATTCAAAATTTCTGTTCTAGTTTGATTTCAATTGCTGTGACAAACCACTCTGAGCAATACCAACTTGGGGAAGAAAGGGTTTATTTGTCTTACATCTCACAGGTTACAATTCATCAGGGAGCCCAAGGTAAAAACTCTGGGTAGGAACCTGGAGGTAGGAGTTGGAGCACAGGCCATGGAGGAATGCTGCTTACTGGTTTGCTCCTCTGGGCCATGCTCAGGCTGCTTTCCTATACAATACAGAACGGGGTGGTACTGCCTACAGTGGGCTGGGCCCTCCCACATCATTCAACAATGAAGAAAAACATCCACAGACATGGCCACAGGTCAGTTCAATGGAAGAAATTCCCCAGTCGTAGCTCCCCTACCCAAATGTGTCAAGTTGACAACTAAAGCTATCCAGCACAATTCCTTTTATGTATTCGTTATTCAAGGCATGGCAATTTCTCTAGGAAGGCCTGCATCTTTTGATGCAGAGTAACATTAGAAACCACGTCTAGATCAGTGAGCCTTACTAGCTGACAGACCAATGTTGTGCAAGTGTGTATCTCTCTTTTTTACATTTCTTTCTGCTTTATCCTGAAAAGTGACCTCCTGCAAAGAGAAAAATTTTATCTTTAAAATTATTCTTAGCAGATAAGCCTACTATAATACTAAATAAATAATACTAAATAAAAATAGTATTAAACTGACTCTTAATGTCTTGTTATACCCATAGATTAAAGCATATTTCAGCTCTTCCTAGAGAAGCTTCCTTGTGCAGCAGGTGGTGATTAACCCGGAGACCCACAATCGATCAATATGCAAAGAAAAAGATACTATAGAGTACCTTTCTCTGAATACGACATCTATATCAAACATCTGTATCCAAAGGCTGAGGGATCAGTGCAAAGAGGGAGGCAGAAAGACTGTAAGAGCCAGAGATGGTGTGTAATCACAAGGAACTAGAGTTTTCCAGACAGATGGGAAGTTACTAATATGAACTCACAGCAGTGGTGACAACATGCACAAGACTAGGCTCAAGCCAGACAAAATCCCAGGAGAGAAGCAGGGAAGTGAGAAAGAAGCCCTAAGCCTTTCTGAGGAACTAGTGGCAACTGATAGCTGCTGGGAGGACAGTTTCTAATCAGGCTGCAGTGGATGGACCCACACCAAAGGGCATGTGGAGACAGAAATTTGACTCTATAGGGCTTAATTACACATACACACACACACATATATATATATATATATATATATATATACATATACCAAGTAAATGAACTCAGACAGGGGGTGTTAGAAGGTGGTGGCAGATAGGGTGGGGGGGGGGTCTAAATATGATTAAAATATATTGTATGAATTTTGCAAAAATTCAATAAAAATGAAAAACAAAATTATCCTCAGAGAAATGTGGGGCGGTGGTATCTGTCACTCCATTGATCACCAGAGTTGATTTGGCTGATTTAAGTGGTTATGTGCGTGTCCCCATTTGTATCCCTCCCTGGACCATATTAGGCTAAAGATGATGGCCTTCCCCAATAGAGAAGGACTGTCCTTCAAGCATACCTGAAAACCTGAGTTCCCCTGCAAATACTTTCAAGCAAGCCCTCAGGGTCCAACTGTGGCAGAATGTAGGGTTCTCAAGATTCCAGATTCTAGATACCTCCAAATGAGGCACTGGGTTTTGTAGTCTGCCTTCTGAACACAATAAAAAGTAAAATAATTGTCAGAATGGAATGGTGTGCCTGCATCTCTTCTATCTTACGAAGTATAAGAAATTTACCAACAGCATCAATACTAGTTTGTATACATTGATACTTAAAATCTATCCAGAAGGCAAATGCAAAATACGTTGATTTCACTAAGTATGCATCTTTTAGCATTTTAAAATCAGGTACTGAATGGTTAACATCCACACCAGATATTTCATTTTTGGGGGGAACTGTTAAGGGCAGCACAGCCATGAATGAACTCACTTTTCAGGACAAGTGGTAGCAACAAACTCATGAGATGTCTGGCAAATGAGGAGATGACAGAAGGGAGAGTCTCCAGATCCAGGGAGAACAACAGGGGAAATCATAAGCGTAAAGAGGTGGAAATCATAAGCTCAAATCAAAGAATGTTTCCATCGATTGGGAATGCATTTGTCACTGAAAACATCAGATGTGAGAGACAAGAGAGTGAAGTTTGGAGGAGAGAAAAATGACATCAGTGGTCAAGATAAACTGCCACGTATAGTAATAGTGTTGAGCAAAAAACCTACTCTCATTGGTAAATCAGCTGGATAAAAGGCCAGGGAAGGTGAAACGAGAGTTCTAAATAACAGGGTGATGAAATTATACTTCCCAGAGTTCTTTACTCTTGCTATGGATTTTTTTGTTTATTTTCATTATAAAGATTAAAACAGTTATATAGATGTTCATAATTTTAAGGTAAGAAAAAAATTAGATGAACGTCTCTTCCTAAATTACCATGGAAAGAAATCAATTTAGATTTTCAAGTGTTCGCTTATGACCTACACTTGTAAATGAGTATAAATGAGAGCTATTTTTTCATCATCACAAATGTGTCTTCAGGACACAAGACATAATAAACAACAATTTTTTTTGTCTCTTCAACATAGTTTCCCTGTAGTGCCAGCTGGCCTGGAAGTCTCTATGGAGACCAAGCTGGCCTTCATCTCACAGAGATCTGTCTGTCTGTTTCCCAAGTGTACCACCATGCCTGGCTTGTAAATGAAATTTTAAAAAATAATAAAAATTATGTTTCAAGATTGCTTGATAAAATAAATTTCCATTTGGCATTTTAAATTCCTGTTGGAAGGTTTAATAATGCAGACAACACCTTAATAAGCAAGAGAGCTTCCTTTTCTGTTTCTAGCTTGTGAGCTTTGTTGAACCCATTGAATGTGGACCTAGTCACAGTCCATGGCTTCACTTTAAATATCAAAGTGAAGGATTTCAAATGACTGACAATTAGATGTTCAATGACTTGGCATGTAAAATTCCAGGGCCCTTAGAAGAAGAGCTTGCTTCCTAAAATAGCAAGAAACAACTCTCAGTTGAGTTTGAACACCAAGTTGAACATGACCTCTTGGCTTTTGTAAAGTGGATAAATCTCAGAACTGAGAGTGCGGTATGATCTGAATCATTTCCAAGCAAACTGTTTTAATTAGCTATGGCAATAACTTTTTCTGATTCTTCTGTGCCTAAACATTGATATATTTTAAGAAGCTCTTGAGTCTAGTAAAAGATCAATGAGAATCTATTTAAAACCTGCAAACTTTTGCTATCTTATATGTATTGTAACTTATTTTCACACCATACTTACAGATAAGGAAACTAATCCAAAAGATGAGTATAACTTTACCTCCAGCAACCTTCCCTGACCTCTGGCTCTCCAATCTTTCTTCTCGCTCTTCCACAATGTTCCCAGAGTCTTTCTGGGGAAGAGGAATGATATAGATGGTACTGATCAACTCAAAGAAGATGTCGTTGCTGGCACAAGACTTGCAAAGGATCACACCTTTCAACACTCCAGCATGGAGAGAGAAGTGTCTCAGAAGGCCCTACATATATTGGAGGAGCTGTTGGTAGCTGATGGCCACTGAGAGTCAGTTTTCTTTAGCAATGTGGTCCATGGTAAGTTGTCAGTGCTCCAGTGGAAAATGAGCTATACCCATGCACATACAGGCTGCAACAATTGTGAGGGGGAGGAAACAGGAGGAAGAGGAAGAAGAAGAGAAGGAAGAGGAGAGGGAGGAGGAAGAGGAGGTGTCAGAGGAGGAGGAGGAGGGGTCAGAGGAGGAGGAGTAAATAAGACATGAAGTTGGCAGGTGTATATGGGAGGTTCTATTCTGAGAGGAGCTGAGGGTGGATTTGATTAAAAAACATTGTATACATGAATGCAGCTACCAAAGAATAAAAACGTAATTACCTCCAAGTCTATATGGATCAATATCCATTTAGTGTCTGTTCATGCCAGTGACAGTTTATTCTATACATTTGAAAAATTCAAAAATAGTTTTGGAGTTTCTTGCTAATCAATATGATCCTGGTTTCCTCAGTTTTTATCTTGCATCTTAGGCTAGTGCAAGTGGACAGGGTAATAAAAGCATCTCTTGAGATCCGATTACTGACAAATGGAGGATGATACCTGCCACTGAAGACCAAGAAAGAAGAAAAGAATTCTACATGTGAAGTCTAGTAGAAACATATGTACATTCCTTCAAAAATATTTCTGTTTGGAGATGGACAGATGGATCAGTGGTAAAGAGCCTCAACTTGCTCTTGCAGAGGACCCAGCCTCCATTCCCAGCATCCACATGATGTAACTACAGTTCAAGGGGATCTGGCACCCTCTTCTCTCCTCTGTGGGCATTCCATGACACAGATGCACTTATATGAATGCAGGTAAAGAATTCATACACATAAAATAAAAATAATAAATATTTTTGAGGCTGAAGAGATGGTTCAGCGGTTAAGATCACCGGTTGCTCTTACAATGGACCTGGGTTTGGTTCCCAGCACCCACATGGTGGCTAACAACCATTCATCCATATTTCTAGTTCCAGGGGATCTGATGCCCTCTTCTAACCTCTGTGTGCATTTCACGACACAGGTGCACTAACATACATGCAGGCGATATGTTCATATACATAAAATAAAAATAATTAATAAAACAAAAAAATTTTTTCATTGTTGAACTTAGTACTTCCATATAGGAATCCTGTTCAGAAAGTCCTTTCCTAGGTCTACATGTTTCAGTATATTCTCTACTTCCTCCTCTATCAAATTCAGGGTATTGGATTTTAAGTAGAGGTCCTTGATCCATTAGGATCGAGTTTCATTCTTCCACATGCCACTATCCAGTTTAACGAGCACCATTGGTTGAACATGCTGCCTTTTATCCAGTGTGTTTTCATGTCCCCTTTGTTAAAACTCAGGTGGCTGTAAATGCATGAAGTAAATATGGCTCCTCAATTCTATTCCACTGATCAATGTATCTGTTTTTATTACTATAGCTCTGCAGTCTAATATGAAATTATGGATTGTAATGAAAAATAGAACATCATGAGTCTAAAAAAATTCTTTTTTTGTACAGTAAGGGCACTAATATTTGAGAGAGAAGTCATACTAAAGAAGGGGGAATATCTTAGCCAGCTGTACCTCTGACAGAAGGTAACTCTAGAATATACAAAGAACTCAAAAAATTGGATATTAAAACATTTAAATGATGGCAAAGAACTGAACAGGGAGTTTTCTAAAGATGAAATACTGCAGGGGAAATGGCTTAGAGGTTAAGATGAAATGCAACTGGCTGAGAAACTCTGTAAAAAGCGATTAATGGGCTGGAGAGATGACTCAGTGGTTAAGAACACTGGCTGTTCTTGCAGAAGACCTAGGTTTGAATCGCAACACCCACATGGCAGCTAACAACTGTCCATAACTCCACTTGCAGGGGATCCGACAGCCTATTCTGTCCTCTGCGGGCATTGCACGTAATGGGTGAACTTACCTACATGCAGGCAGTACAGGAATACTCATAAAATAAAAATAAATAAAATACTTTTAAGTGATTAACATCTTTAGTCATCATGACATAAAATTGGGTGGGAGGTAGTAAAGGTGGAAATAGGGAAGATCTAAATCTGATCAAAATGTGTTATATAAAATTTACAAAAAAATAATAGCAAGAGCACATGGAAACACTCCCATTCACAATAGCTGCAGAAAAAGTAAACAAAATATCTCAGAGTAAACCTGACCAAAGACATTAAAGAGCTCTACAAT
This sequence comes from Nannospalax galili, assembly GCF_000622305.1. Lineage (NCBI taxonomy): Eukaryota > Metazoa > Chordata > Mammalia > Rodentia > Spalacidae > Nannospalax > Nannospalax galili. The sequence goes on from NW_008349354.1 coordinate 2,332,015, forward strand.
GAAAATTTTAAATCTTTAAAGAAAGAAATTGAGGAAGACATCAGATGGAAGGACCTCCCATGCTCATGGATTGGAAGAATTAATATTATGAAAATGACCATCCTACCAACAGTCATATATAGATTCAATCAAAATCCCCATGACACTTTTCACAGAATTGGAAAAACTATCCTAAGATTCATATGGAACCACAAAAGACCTCGGATAGCCAAAACAACCCTGAGCACTAAGAGCAATGCTGGGGGGATTACTATACCAGATTTTAAGCTGTGTTACAGAGCTATAGTCATAAAAACAACATGGTACTGGCACAAAAATAGACCCATAGCTCAATGGAACAAAATTGAAGACCCAAATATGAGTAAATGCAATTTCAGCCACCTGATATTTGACAAAG
>NW_008349354.1:2332966-2376108 GCF_000622305.1 Nannospalax galili
GGAAAGGGGAACACTCATCCACTGCTGGTGGTGTTGCAAACTTATTCAACCCCTATGGAAAGCAGTGTGTAAAACTCTGAAAAAAATACAAATGAACCTACCATTTGACCCAGTTATACCACTCCTTGGCACATACCCAAAGAACTCATCCTATTGCAGAGACACTTGTACATCCATGTTTGTAGCTGCTCTTTTCACAATAGCTAAGAGATGGAAGCAACCTAAGTGTCCCTCAGTTGATGAGTGGATAATGAAAATGTGGTTCATTTATATGATGGAGTTTTACTCAGCAGTAAAGAAAGATGAAATCATGAAATTTGCAGGTAAATGGATAGAACTAGAAACTGTTATACTAAGTGAAGTAACACAATCTCAGAAAAAAAATCGACATATATTCTCCCTCATATGTGGATCCTAGAACCAGACTCTGATAAAGAAGTATGCAACCAGACATAACTACAGAAACCAAGATAATGGAAAGGAAACAGGGAGCTCAAGGAAAAGAAATAAACTGAAAAAGAAAAACAGTAGTAAACAGGCCTTAATAAGGGATATATGGATAAAAATTGGGTTACTTTCAGGGATGGGGAAGGGAAGGGTATACAGGGAACCTACAGCATAAAGGGAAAGAAGGAGCTCAAGAGAAGTAGGACCACAGGAGAAGGGTATTATAACCAGAGAAAGGGGGGCAATGGGGCCACCTTAAGAGGGAAAACTATGATGGAGGGGTGAGACAACGTGAGAGATAAACAATGCTTAGCTAGCTTTGAAAACCAGTGAGAACCATATTACTCTTACAGCCTACTGACAAATTATACATAGGAGATCAAGAAATATATGTCTAGGTAAGGTTTATCTAAGAACAACTGGTCTTTGCCTAAGATTTATCTACATGACACACAGTAATTAAAAATACCAGACTGGTGAAACTAACCTTCTTGGGTGTTTAACAGACATACTTTGAGGTCTATAATAACTTGGTCAGAGGGACATAAAGGACACTTTTAGCTCCTTGCCCTCCTAGGTCGACTAGTTCCAGGGGACTATAAGCACCTCTCAAAATGTCCTATAATGGTGGTGGGTCACTTGTCCTCTTCATCAAGGAGGCCATGGAGTCAAGCCCAGATGGACTTGAACCAGTGTCCACTCTATAAAGACGATGGTCAATGCAGAGGAATCATTTCCTCCATGCTTCCAAGTGAAGCCAACCATGGTCAAGCAGGACCTTTGACTTATCTTCACATAGGTAGAACTGGTAAAAGAAAGGAGCCAGGAGCTCCTCCCAAGCCCATGTGACCCCTGAGGAACAGATCCTTAAACGACCTTAAGAGTAAAAATAAATTGGTTTATCTGGACCAACTGTGTGGCCTTAAACACCCAAAAGGAAAGTATAACCAAAGATTAAATGGGCCAATATAACTTCATAAGAGACCATATGTATAGCTAAAGGCTACATAGCAAGCAACAATGCCAGACAGGCGATACCTCCTTCTGAGTTGTTGGCCATGGTGGCCAAAGGGATTCACAGATAGTAACCCAGCATAGAACTTGGAAAATGAACAGCAGACCCCAATCTTATCCAAAGGAATATTGACAACTGATTACCACTAGATGAGGAACAGCTGACCCTCCTAAAACAAAGACCTCTAGATAGGCTGACTAGATTCACCAGAAGGACAAGTAGTGGGGAATGGCTGGGGGTGCCGACAACACAGCAGACAGTAGCAGGGATATCAGAGTATAAGGGCTCTAGTGGGAGGAGGGAGGCTATGGGAGGGTGCTACCTGGGAAGTGGGTCTATAAAAAAATAATTCTTCAAAGCATAAAAATTTTTCTCCTTAACTAGTAGATGTGAAAAACATTACCATTGAAATCTACCTGATGACTTTATATCCATGCTCAGATGCCAAGGAGCTCAGAAATTAACCAATTGTGACTACTAATAATCAGATATATAGATATTAGAAACGTATATGTATCTTATCTTCAGTTGTATTAAAAATGAATTTTTCTGTATGAAACTGTGTATTTTAATAATGAAATGGAGATCTTTTTCAAAGTTTAAAACCTCATTTTATTTTGTGTCTTATAGGGTTTATACTGAATAAAATATTGTATAACTTTAACAATTCAACTGTAAACCTAAAAATTTATGGCAAATTTTGAAAAAGATGCATCTTAGCTCAGAAAATTGTTATTGAAGATGTCAATGCTGTTGTAATGAAATGCTTCTTCTAAGTATGTGGTTATTAAATAAATAATAAACTGAAAAAATTAAAAATAATAACAATGTCAAAATTATAATTATAATATCATTCTTCTAAATACTCCTGTTGAGCCATTGTTCAGTTTGAGTCCTATTATTTCCTACAGTGATTTATAAAAGAATAAAATACAAAGTTGGGATGGGAATGTAAAGTTAGTCAAAGAGTGGTTAGATGGGGCGTGAGGAATAAATCATTGAATAACAAATAAAAAAAATTAAAATCAATGTTTTAAGAATTTGATTCCTACAAAAAATTTTGAAAGTCTTGCAAACTACTATAGAATTGCAGTTGCTTAAAACTGAAGTGGAACTTCTCCAGTTGGAGATTTATGAAAGCAGAAGTTCTGCGTGTAACTTCCTAAGCCTAGACAAGACTTTTGCTTATCAAAGTTCTTTTTCTTAAACCCCTAGAGCTTTTACCCTGCAAAGTCATTAATTACTTCAATGTAGGCCAAGGGAAAAGTAGGCAGATTCATGAATTATCCTCAATGTATACGTTTAATCAAAGGATGACTTTTCTTGATTTCTCATTAGGTTTGCCTTTTAAAGAGTATTTAATTTTACATTTTTCAGGGAGACAATATAGAGAGGAAATTTCTTTGATCAAGGCATGAATGTGAAAATCAAGTTCAAATGGGATCAAATTTGATGGAATTTCCTGCTTTTTCCCTGTCATAAATAATAATTGCTCATTTGTTATGGAAATACCTCTAGCTTATTCTATTCAGACATGGTATATTGCAAAGCCAGACAGGGCATGCTGTCAGGATCTGGGGTTTCTTTTCCATTTTTAACCCATGACGGAAATGCCATTATGAAACTCGGGCAAGGATTCTGAATTAGTTACTTTTTTATTGCTGTAATAAAACACCATGACCAAGGCAATTTATGGAAGAGTTTAACTTGGCTTACAGTTCCAGAGGAAGAGTCCACATTGGCAAGGGAGAGATGGTGGCAGGAGGCAACCAGAGCAGAAAGCGTAATGCTCACATTTTCCACCAGACAGAGGAAGCAGAGAGAGAAAAACTGGAAATCCAGCTAAACTTAATAACTCTCAATATCCACCCCCAATGATCTAAAGATTCCATGACCCTCCCTAAAGTATGTCATGAACTGGGGACCAAGTGTCCAAATACTTGGAGCCTATGGGGACTCTTATTCAAACCACCACATTATAGCCCCTGATCCCCAAAGGCCCAAGACCATATCACAATGCAAAATGCATTTTGCCCAACTTTAAAAGTTCCCATACTCTTTCACAATCTCAGTACTTTTAAAAAGTCCAAAGTCTCTTCTGAGACTCAAGCTTCCCTGTGCAGCAGATGGTAATTAACATAGAGAACCACAACTGGCCAGTGTGCAGAGAACAAGAGACTGCAGACTGCTTATCCCTGAATAGGACATCTATATCAAGCTTCTGCTTCCCAAGGGTCAGGGATCATTGTTGATGAATGAGCAGAAAGATTGTAAGAGCCAGAGGTGGTGGATGACCACAAGGAAATAGGTTTTCCAGATAGCTGGTCAGTTACTCATATGAACTCACCACAATGGTGACAGCACGCACAAGTCCCATGTAAGCTCAAGTCAGACAAAATCCCAGCATAGACGTGGGGAAGTGGATCATGCAAGGCCCTCAGAGGTCAGAAGAAGATGTTGGATTCCTCTGGAACTGGAGTTATGGATGGTTGTTAGCCACCACGTGTGTGCTGGGAATTGAACTTAGGTCCTCTGCAATAGCAGCCAGTGGTTTGAACCACTGAGCCATCTCTACAGCCCCCAGAAATGTATTTTCATTTATAGATTATTTCTCAATTATTTTTCAAGATAAGCTTATGAAAGTGAAGGTCCAAGGCAGTGAAGGGGGAGATTAAACATTCTTTAAAAAGGAGGGGAACTCTGCTATTCATAGATTATGAGGAAGATAGAGGAGGCAGTGGCTGTTGGGAAACATTTCACCTGTTATAAAGTTAATGCTAATATAAAATGCATTTGTGTTCTAGATATATAATAACCAGTCAAAGCAATAAAATCATTTTTCAACAAACACTGCTTATTGGGTATTTGTGAAGTTGAATATATGGGTGCAAAAGGTAGTTTTATAATCTTAAAGAAAATGATTTTGTTTACACATGTTTCCATGTATGAACTGCAAAATTCTATGCTTTGGGTTTTTCACTTTTATAATGGTTTGACTTACTTTGCTCTCATTTTACCATTAAGAAATTAAGAGATCTGCATATAAGATATAAAAGAATCTCTAGAAGAACTTGAAAGATTGAAAGAAGAAAGGCTAATCAGTAAGCTAGGACTTGTGGTATGATCTTGTTGTGTGTCTGAGCTTATTTTTCATTCAGGATGTGGAACTAAACAAGTCAGCAACCTAGAAAACCAGAAACCAACTGGGGTAGGCAAAAATATGTGCCCCCCCCCAAAAAATCTTCTTCAAGATAAAGGATTGGAGAATGGGCAGCCTAACAAAATATTAGTGCAAAGCCTTAAACAATATTTATTGTCCTATAAGAAAATGCTAAGAGGAGAAAGGTTTAAGTAGGAAAATTAAACATTTACTGAAGGATGTAGGAAGGCTCCCAACAACTTGATAAGTATGGGGTCAGGCAAAGTACAGGATGATGCTGGGATCTACATCCCTGTTAGTGTATGAAGCACTCTGAGTCTGGTATTAGCAGAGACCTCGTGGAGAACCTGCACATCTGCTCTTGTCTGGAAGTAATAAGAAGCCCTGCAGCTTCTCTGAGGGATGGCTTCACAGCAACTCAGCAAGAAAAAGAGTTTTCACCATTGATGATTAAGGATGTTGACCATAAAGGAGCCACGATAAAAGGGCTTCAACCAATACATGAATCAGGTCAAAGCAAGTGAAAAATTAGGAGGCTTCAACAAAGAAATGGCAGTCTCAGTAAGGAAATAGAAAATACCAAGTAGAACCAAGTGGACAGAACAGTTGGAGATAAAATATTCAGTAGATGGACCAACTGTAGAAGGAGAGGACAGAAACAAAAACCAGTAAGCTCCAAGAAAAAAGAAGTCCAGTCTGAACAACAACAAAACAAACATAAAAAGAAAGAAAGTAAAGAAAATAACTGGGAAAATAATCTTAGCTGTTGAAATATATGATATATAAGCATGACTTAAGATTTGTAAATTAAAACCGCAGTGTAGTCTCACAGCACACAACCTTGAGAAGAGCTAAAATAACCAGTAGTAAAATAATAGCAACTAGCAAGTGCTGGAGATGATACAGGTGAATGGCAGCATTCATTTAATGCTAGAAGAAAGGATTTAAAACATGGAATGAGGAGCTTAAATTTAAATCAAATTAATATCTGTTCATGGAAGGAATTCTTAAACGTAACCAGCACTCTCATTACTGTGAGTTCCTGGCATTAAGAAGTACAAGGCTGGTACCATTTAGTGCCACTGTCATAACTCTTTCTAAAATGCCAACGTTTCCTAGCCTCTACAGTGCTGAACATGTCCCTCAGAGACTTAAAGATATGTTAAACAAAGCTTTGTGCATGGATATTCATTATCATACCAAATTAATTTGCTTTAAAAATTTTCCAATAAGAAACAACCTAAATGTCCTTCAACTGATAAGTTACACTGTTATATATCCAGGTGTGGATTGCTGTTCAGTAACAGGAATGATGAAATTGTGGTCATTTGTGACAATTTCCATAAATTCCCTAAAATGACACTGATTAAAAAAATGCTAATTTCAGAAGTTATGTAAAATTCATTAAATGAGAAAAACTACAGCATTAATAACAGATAAGTGATTTCTAGGAATTACGAATGGGGAGGGGGAGTGTAATCATAAAGGGATGACAGGAGGGATTCCCAGTGGTGATGGAAAGTCTTCGTCCTGACTATTAATCATAGTATCTAAATTGTGATATTTTACCTTAGGTTCACCAGATGCTTCCATTTAGATGTACGTGATCAAGGGCATGTGTGATCTGTGTCACTCTCACCACTGCATGTGAAACTATAATGTTCCCAAAATCTCCAAGTTCTATGCTTGGGAAATTATTATAACAGTTTATAAATGTCTAGAAGGAGAAATTCAGTGTTGTCTATTTCTCATTTGAGGAAACCAAAATGATATGAGTAAGTAATCTCACATTGGTGATCTATTTTCCACTGAGATCTGTGTGTGAGAACTCATGGTTTGACTAAGGTGGTTAATACCAAGGCTCTTGTCTGATTCATACCTGCTCATCTGTTGAGTGGTCTATATTAAAATTATTAATAGTTATATCATAAACAGGGCAGGGGGAACCAAAGAATACATTCAATTTGTATTTCAAGGTTGCTGAGGACATTTGGAGATTCATGAGGTAAAAATCATAAACATAAATATTATTTGCCTTTTTACTTTTCTGACCTTTAACACTTGTGGCAGGTGACAATGTTGGCATTTTAGAAAGACCTATGACAGTGGCACTAAACTGTACCAGCCTTGTACTTCTTATTGCCAGGAACTCACAGTAATGAGAGTGCTGGTTACATTTAAGAAGTCCTTTCATGAACAGATATTAATTTGATTTAAATTTAAGCTCCTCATTCCATGTTTTAAATATTACGTTTGATGAAAAGTGATGTCTGTACCAAACACTTGCAAATATATCAAAGAATGCTGTTTGTCTCTAATAAAGCACTTGGGAGTTTCTGAGTTAAAAGTGTATGTGTGTGTGTGTGTGTGTGTGTGTGTGTGTGTGTGTGGGGGAATGTGTGTGTGCATGATGTGTGTGTGTGTGTGTGTGTGTAAAGCACTGTTTTACTTAAAAAAGAACAACTGGCATGTAAACTCTGATTATGACAAATTGAATGTCTCATGTGATGCTTCAGTTAAGAAGAGGATTTCAGATTTTAGAATATTTTTATAGACATAATGAGATATATTGAATATGAAACCAATTCTAAACATGAAAATAATTTGTTTCAGATGTACATTAAGCACATAGCCTGCAGGTTATGTAAAATTTATAGTGAATATGCATTTTGACTACATTCTATTATATGAAATTTTGTTTGAGATTTTCCAGTTGTGATTTTTGGTGCTCAAAAATTTTGGATTTCGTAGCTTCCATAACTGGAGTCTTTATATTTGGGATCTTCTGGTTTGGGTGCTTGGCAGGCAGCTTACTGAAAATAAATGAGATAAGCCTGATGTTAAAATTCCTTCCCTGGAGGAGAAGTAAACAATGTCCACAACCTTCTCCTCCCTTGGTCCCCAACAATTCCACCAGAGTTCACCCTGGGGAACCAATGAGTGCATTGGGTTGACTTCCAGAGTGTAGATGAGGGAGGATTCATGGAGTGTGGATGCTGTCCTGTGAGGTTGCACTGGAAAGCCTTCTCAGAGCCTAGATGGTGCTTTCTCCACTGCTGCATAAATGGAGATGCCTTTCCCCTAGTATTCCCTGACCTATATATTCTAGCTTTTCCCAGAAGCATGCAATTGGACTAGAATTCCCTGCAGTGGTTTTTGTGGAGTTGCTGAAAGCTTGGGCGAAGGTCCTATGACCTTCACACCCCTCCTTCTATGAAGGGAGATCAACAGCCAACAGCCCAGCTGTGATGAGCTTTTGCAAGTGGGCACAGTCAAACTCCTAAAGATGGCAATTGTTTGGCTGTTTATTTCTCCCATCTCTCCTCCTCTACCCTCCCCTGTCCCCTCCCTTTGGTGAGGCTCACCTTGAACTTCTGATCCTACTGCCTCAAACTCCCAAATGCTGGGATTATAGGTATGTATGACAACCCCGTTTTAGGAAATCCACTGAAGAAGTGGAAAGAGATTTCCTCCTAGGTGGTTTATTTATTATGCTAAGAAAGCATATTTTAATGTTAATAATAGAAGAGTTCCATGAGAAATGCATTATATATCCATAAAATATACAATATATTTCAGATCTATTATTATAATTTGATGTTCTATGTATCCCTATACTTTCAGGACCTAAAACTTTCCTGGTTCCTATTATAAACTAGTTCAAGAGCTCATCATAAAGTAGAATAAGATATCATAAAACCAAGAGAAAAAAACCCCATGGTAGAAAACACATACACTTAGTTTAAAAGAAAGTCCAAATTATAGATGTTAGAAATGAAAGTAAACTGAGACCAATAAAAAAATAGAGGTTTTGGGGCTTAGGAAATAACTGAACCTGAATAAAGGTGCTTAAATTTAGTACTTGAATTATGTAAGCAAATTTACTTGCATATGCTTTCAACGTTCATTTTATCAGTCTCTGTCTTTTGAGTGCTGTGTTCATCATTTATCTTTAAGGTCTAATTGGATGTGTTAGAGATACAGTTTCCTATCTGTTTCCTCAGATTCCCACTTCTCTCTTCCCATTTCTGTGTCTTCTGTGAGTTATTATCCTAGTTTGACTTTTACAATATGAAAAAAGAGAAAATTTGTTGCCCCATTGGACTTTGAAGTTGTAGTAAACTTTGCATTCCCATACTTTGCATGTATATGCAAAATTCCATTGATATGGGTCTGGAGAGATGGCTCCATGGTTAACAGTGCATACTGCTCTTTCAGAGGATTGGAGTGCAGCTCCAGTAGCCAAATTGGGTGGCACATACCTCCAAAGGATCCTATGCTTTTCTCTGACCTCCAAAGGCATCCACACTCATGTGCAAAAATCTGTACACAGACATACACATGATTGAAAATAAAATAAATCTTTAAAAATCTATTAATTTGTCCTCAGGTCCTTTGGCATCTTCACTCTTACTGTATTTATTAAGGTCTTTTTTTCCCCTTTAGTTTTCAGTGTTAAAGTATTCAAGTGGTTCTTTAACAAAACTTCTATTACTTTGCTGAGACTTTTTGAGTTTCTTGTCTGCTCCAAGAGGAGTTGCAATTGCTTGTTGAAATATTTATGTGACTGTTATAATTTTTGAATTATTTCAGTTTATGATCCTTCTCAGTATTGGCAACTGTAGACTCTCTTCACATTACATTTTGTTCCTTAGTACGGCACATTATAATATATATATTCCCAGAGCATTTTACTTGTTATGTTAGGAAATGCTATTTCCATTGTGTTGGGAAATTCTGGATTCAGTTGGATGTTTTATTTTTACAGGAAGTCACCTTATTTTTTTTTTATCATGAATTTGTTAGCCAAATTTTGAGTGTTCCCATTTCCAATGATATCGAAGTAATCAGAGTCTTTGAACCAATGCAGCATTGGTAGTCTGACCCATTCCTGCCTATGATCCTTAAATAATGAAAAATTTCATTCTATGAGAGCAGGTAGACTTCTAACTGAAGGAGGAGAGTATGTGTTGATGAAGATGAAGAGGTCTTCCAGGTGCCCTCTAGTTTGGGGAACTTGAATACTAGTTTTCAACTAGTATAATTTAAATATAATAACTTAGATCCACAGAAAGTGCATATCTGGGCCTGATCTACCTTCAAACTGGGATCACAGTGTCTATTCATCCTATGATAATGTATATAGAGAATCTCTGTTCATGACTAGAGAGCAATTTAACAGCTATAAAGATTCCCTTGGGTTTTCTTCAGGCATTGGTTGGAGAAATATTTTTCAAAAAATGATATGCAAAAGATAGTATCATATATGCATGCTGGGTCTAAATTTATATTTCTTAGAGTTAATTTTAAGCCAAGAATAAATCATACAACCAGATATAACTTATGTAAAAAAATCCCTAAGTCCTAAGAAAAGAATTCAAAGATATCTTCAAGAGAACATTAATAACTTGAGGCTCCCTTGTCTTTCTTAGACAAGAAAGAATGTATGAGCCATAAATCCAAACACAATTTGCATTAGAAAACAAATGACTACAAGAATTGCCAGTGGCTGTTACAGAGTAATATTGACATTCCAAAATGAAATACATTAGTAGAATTATGAGAGATTGTAAAATTACTATGTTTATAATGATTTGAGGGTCAAAGGAAAGATAATCATGAAACATGATAAGGATAGTGGGGAGTAAAGGTATCATTTAAAAAGTTAAGAGCACAATTGTATTAATTGTACACTTTCTATTCTTTCACCCTAGTGACACATGCTTGGAATTAAACTCACCCACAAGTCAGTTATGCCACTGTAGGAAACCAGAATGCCAGGCCCTAGTGTGAGATGAGCCTAAAACTGTTAAGTCCAGGCTGCATTCTCTGCTAAAAGGAGGGGCACTGAAAGCAGTAGCTCTGATAATCCCTGTCTTGCAGAACACTGTGAGACTGGCAGGAGACAGCGGCCTGGTCATAAGTGCAGGCTCCCTGCTCTGTGGGAAAGTGTCTTGGTCAACAACCCTTTGCTCATCTCCTTGCCCTGAACAAATAACTCAGCTATCCTTGGCTAAAAGATTAGGCCAGGTTAAATGTTTACTCTTGAGCTAAAAGCTAAAAGTTTACCATGCTTTTAACTCTAAGAAAGAAAACAGTGTGGCCAATAAATTGCAGGACGGGCATTGATAACCTTGAGTAAAAGTTTAAGCATTCCCTCTGGCACCAACTAACAGACTCTATGTCCTGTTTCTTTGTACCCTAAATCTTTGTGTGTGACTGCCATATCCCACATTACTGCCAGTTCTTTGTGATGCAACCGATTATGACTAGTAATAATCAGATACATACAGATTAGAGATGCAAGCACCAACATCTCAGTGTTAGTAGCAAAAACAATGAGTGTCTGCAAGGAGCAATATATTCTAAAATGAAATGGAGATCTTTGTTAAAGATTAAAAACTCATCCAAATTTTATGTCTTACACGACTTATACTAAGTTCAATAATACATAACTATATTAATTCAGCTGTGAACCTAGAAACTTGCACCCACTTGTGAAAGAGATGTACTGTTGCTCTGGAGTGTGTTACTGAATATGTTAAAGCTGTAGTGAAAAGCTTCTAATCATGTAGTTATTAAAACTTTTTAAAAGTATAATAAAAAAACAAAAACAAAAACAAAACCCATCTGAATTTTGTAACAAACAGCTTGTTGAAAAGACACAAGTCCCAGGGTCCAAGACTGTCACCGATCGGTATCACCATCCTTCATGAGACTCTGTCACCCATCAGCATCACCATCCTTCATGAGAGTGAGGTTCCCCTCTGAGCAAGGCACACTTGGGTCACCCAATATGCCACCAAAAAATGCCTGTGCAATAATGAAGACAGTTATAGGTGTGGCTGTAAATTTGGCTATGTGACCATTCATTATATCTGTGATCAGGTAATCCCTATTTTAACCAAAACCTTTTTAAAGCTTTAAGAAGCAAAATTGAGAAAAAGACACACTTGTTTTACTTTCTGCCTCAGGATTTTCATTTCAAATGATGTTAAATGAACCATGAAGTTTGAATGTATGGGATTTATATTCCAGCATGCTATTGCTTTATGATTTATAAGTCTTGGTTCTCAATTTATCTGAATTATTTTATGTGGTAGGAACAAAATATTTTATGCTTGTAAAGATTCAGTGACTTCTTTAGTCTTAAATGTTAGAGCTATTTCACTTGAACTAGAAGATATTTTCTATTACAATAACTCTAGAAACAAAAGTGCTTAGATTTCAGTAAGAGCGCAGTGACTGAGTTTCTTAAAGCATATGTCCTGTAATTATTTCAATTTAAAGCAAATTCACATGAAAAAATGCTTTTAAAACCTGCATCTAGAATATAAGAGTACTTTAGGGGGCTCTTAGACAACATTTATAGTTTCTTTTAAAGGTTTGACAAGAAGCTTCTGAAATATTGTAAATGATAAAATATATTCTTTGCTTGTATTTTTCTTTTGAAAAGCTACTAGAAGTCTCCAATGTTCCATTTTTCTCCTCTTCGCTCAAGTGACGTTTCTTATTACATCTAGTGAGAGCTCTTGCAGGCTCTCTGGCCGTTTAGTGTGGCCCTGCTTGCCTCTCTTCTCCCCTCCCTCCTTGCCCTCCCCTTCCCCCCTTCTCCCACTGTCCCTTCCTTTCACCTTCTCTCGTCTTTTCCTTTCTCTTCTCTCCTCTCACTTCACTTCTTCTTTCCATTTTTTTCTTTTATTCTTTTCTTTTTGTTCTTTATGTTCAGATGTGGTCTCACTATGCGACCCAGGCTGGTTTCCAAATCTTGGGCTCATACGCCCCTCCAGCTTCAGCAACACCATGCCCAGCCACGTTACTTATTTTTACTGTTAGTCTCACTTGGGAATGTTAGGTCCATTGAAAGCTTATACAAAGTATTTCCTTTTTATTGTGCTTTCTGCTTCCTTTCTCTTTATATCTGGTCTCAGTTCCCAATGCTGTCTTGTCAGGGGATGAAGCGATGACTCATTGGCTAAAGGCCCTGGCTCCTCTTTCAGAACACCCAGGTTTGGATCCAAGCAGCTACTTGGCAGCTAACAACTATCTGTACTCTAGTTCTGGGGGATCAGACACCCTCTTATGGCCTCTGAAGTCCTTGCATACAGGTGGTACACCTACATACACACAAGCAGAGTACTCATAACATAAAATAAATATAAACTTAAAAAAAAGAAATTATGACTGGATGTGGTGGTGCATGTTTTTAATCCCAGCACTTGGGAGGCAGAGACAGGAAGATCTCTGTGAGAGCAATACTAGCTGCATCTTCATAATGAACCTCCTCTTCATATTGAGTTCCAGCCCAGCTGTAGAACAGGGAAATCCTGTCTCAAAAAACAGACAAAAAAACAAACCAAAAAAGAATTTATAAAAATATGACCCTGCTTCTCTCTAGCTGTATTTAGGTATAATTGAGAAATAAGAATTGTATGTAGTTATGATACAAGGTATCATTTTTTGACATATGCATTTACTGTGAGCTGATAACCACAATCACACTAACTAGTACACCCATCATATTTCAGGATGACTTTATTAAATGATGAGAGTGTTGACTATTTACTTGCCAAAAATTTTAAATAAATAATAATATAATAATAATAGAAATTATGCTGTATATTAGATATAGTCCAGATTATTCATTATGCCTAACAAAAACGTGATACCTTTTATGAAGATCTACCTATTTCCTTCAAGTTCCTAGGCCCTGGAACTACCATTAAACTGTATCTATGAGTCTCAATTGTGTGTGTGTGTGTGTGTGTGTGTGTGTGTGTGTGTGTGTTGGGCATTGAGCTTGGGGCCTCATACATGTTAAGCATATGCTTTATTATCGAAAAACTTCTCCAGCCTGATTTTGACATGAAAACATTTTTAAATTTATTTATTTTTATTTTGTTAATGAATATTTTGCCTGCATATATGTAAGTGCACCTGTATGTGCAATGCTTGTAAAGCCAGAAGAGGGTGTTTGATTGCCTGGAAATGGATGGTTGTTAGCAGCAATGTGAGTTCTGGGGACTCAAACCGGGTCCTCTGACAAGAACAGCTAGTGCTCTTAATGGCTAAGCCAACTGTCCAGCCCCTGAATTTGATGGCTTTCAATTTCACATAGATGTGAGGCCATGTTGTATTTTCCTTTCTGAGTGTGATTACTTGAATGTTAACTAATTAAATATTGGATAGGATTTGGTAGGCAACTATGCAGCTGTAAAGTAGAATTAGAGGAGAATACAAGATTGATGAATAGAGGTACCTGGCTGATACCTTCTCCTTCAAAAGGAAGAAGCCCAAAAAGTAGAGAGATGCACTTTCAGTTATGTGAACATGGACAAGTGTTAGAAGAAGCAAGAGTGAGATTGGATTTCTCTAAGATTTAGAGGCTTGAAACAGCAGCATATGGAGAATAATATGATTCCCTGAGAGCCCCTACTGCAGTCTCCTGCTGTTATCTGGAAGTTCCTCCAACCACTATGGAGGCAAGCTCCCCTCTTTCCCATGCGGCTCAGAGGGAGTCACAAGGGGTGGGGTAGTTATCCCTCCCACCTAATCAGTTTACCTTAGCTGCATGAGGCGGAGGGGCAAAGGATGGATAAGCTGAGAACTCCATGAGGCAGGTCTCGGCTGTCGGGAAGTCACAGGATTTATGTTTGGTGTGGACTTTCCAGTACAGCTGTAAATGAGGAGGCACCCACTCTTTTGTAAGTAAACCAGCACTCGAAGCTCAGTAAGTCCAATAAACTGGTTAGGATTTTCCAAAGTGCAATTTTGGAGAATTCTTCCCTCAGGTTGTCATAAGGACGGTAGGAGGAAAGAGCCAGAGGCCACGTGCATCTTCTGGCAGTGAATGTGCCCTTACACCTGCTGGGGCAGGACTTACTACCTTTCCAAGGGAAAGAGTGTATAGGAGAATTCCAGCAAACTATGAGCATAAAGCCACCAATGTTACCAATGGAAAGTCTCATATTTGCCATAGGCCTGAGGACTGGTTAGAGGGCAACCGGCTTCTGCACATAATCTTTGCCTTTGGCGAGGGATTCTGTAAAACCCCAGAGCTTAGACTGCTGCAGCTCTATGCCGTGTTGAGAAGGGAGGTATTTCTGAATTTGTACAATCATTGGAGCTAGAAACCTCTGCATATTACCATCTGTGGGATTCTTTAGACGTTTAACCACACCAGCAGAGGAGACTACAGCCCAGAAGATGCACATGAATGAGAAAAGTAAACATACTCTCCCTACTCAAGTGCAGGCAATGCCCTTTACTGCAGGAGATAGTGCACGGTGACAGAGGCATTCTCTCAAGAGGTCTGAGGGGCAGGTTTACAGCTCCCTGACTACCTTAAGTGCCTCAGGCTGCCTATGAGCTAAGTTGTAGAGGATAAACCTCTTTATTCCTCAGTTCTTGAGAGAGTGCCTATGTTGCCATTCACCAGTGGTGATGGGGGAAGACAGGATGCAGATGGGGGAGGAGGTAGAATGATGATTAAGATCTAAATGCACAAAAATTCAATAAAAACATACCCAAAATAAAGAGATAGACTATTTAAGTAATTGTCATGTGGCATGATAATGCTGCAGGTTAATAGTTTACTTCCACATCTTGGATATTGTGAAAAATACTGCAACACTAGAGAACAGCTAACTCTGACAGTATTTCTTTACTCTGCATTTATATCTGGATACGGGATCTCTGTGTCATGTGGTGCATGGTATTAGTGCTTGTTGTGATTTGATGACTGTCATGTAGAAGTCATCATCTTTGGTGTGGGAGGAGGCAATAATGGAAGGTGTGTGTGGGCCTTTGATAGGGGAGGCCTTGTGGAAGGTCCTTAGACTTCACTGGTTGGGTTGTCAGTCATTTTTTTTTACCTGACTTTGACTTGAGATTGACCACTGGTTCTGGCATATGCTCCACTAATTGTTACATGCTGCTGATATCAAAGACCCAATCCAATGGGCTGCCAAATCTTGAGTTTGAGCCTTGAGAATTCTGAAACAGAATAAACCTCTTCTTATTTCACATGTAGCTTGTTTCAGGCATTTTGTTACAGTGGAATGAAATTAATATGCTATTAAAGATCTTCAAGGAGTAAGTTCTGCTCCTTTTTTTGCCTCCGTCTCTTTGGCCATGTTGAATCTACAGTATTTGACCTCTCTGAAGGACATAGCAAGGTGCCATCTTGTAAACACATAGTGATCTTCGTAAGGCTCTGGAACAGCCCACCACTTCATCTCGATCTCAGCTTTCTGAATTATGAAAATTAATCTCAATTCTTTGTAAGTTACCCAGACTCAGGTATTCCTGAACAAAGACAAGATCTTATTGTAAGATTTATTTTATTTTTAATTATGTGTATATGTGAGGTATTTGAATACGTGAGCACAGTGTCCAAGGAGACCAGAAGAGAGCATTAGATCCCCAGTGCTTGAATAATAGGAGTTGTCAGCAGACAGAAGTAGGTCTTGGGACCAGAATTCTAGTTCTCTGCAAGAGCAGTATGCATTCATAACTGCTGAGCCATTTCTCCATATCTGGGACAAAATCTTTAACCTGTTGTTTTTACTCAGGCTATTTATTTTTTTGCTACTGAGTAGAGTTCTTCATAAATTTTGTATATTAACCCTTTATCAGTGATATTGTTTGCCAATACTGTCTCTCACTTTGTATGTTGTTTTTAACTTTGTGAATTGCTTCTGTTGCTAGGGAGGAGCTTTTTATTTTGATACAACAGCCCATGTCTGTTTTCTTTTGTTGTGAATTTGTTATATTCAAAACAACAAGAAAAAACAAAGCAATTAGGAATTATTGCTCAGACCAAAGTCAAGAACTTTTTTCCCATTTGTTTTCTTCTATTTGTTAAAAAGCTTTAGGTCTTCTGTTGAAGTTTAATCTATTTTGAGTTTATTTTTGCATTTGCATGTGGTGTGATATCAGAATTCATCTTTGTCTTTTATTCATATGGATAACCAGGTTTCCTATATCATTTATGCAGAAAAATGTCCCTTCCCCATTGTGTGCTTGTGTCATGTGTTAGATGTGAATTAAATAAAAAATGTATCAGTTTTTATTTCTGTTCTTTAGGTTTATATGTCTGTTTTAATTTTAACATCATTTTATTTTTTTACTGCAGCTTTGTAGCATAATTTGAAATCAGCCAATATAATACCCCAAACTTTAATTTTCTTTCTTGATTGCTCATTTATGAAACTATGTTCTGATATTAGCTATACCTTCCCCAGCATGAATAAAGATCAGTAACTATGTTACCTTCCCCATTAAGATTCCATTGTTAAGTATCTTGTGCCAAAGTCCCTCACTATGCTCAAATTAGAAGTATTTTCAAATTATCAAGTAAGGAATGGAGATGCTCAGTGGTTAAGTGTCTGACCCACTCGGAGAGAGGACTCAAGTTTGATTTCCAGCTCCCAAGTCTGGCAGCTCACAACCAACTATAACTCAAGTTCCAGGGGTATCTGAAGTCTCTGGATTCTGTAGGTACATGAACTCACATGCACATAGACACACACACGATTACAAATAAAATAAATATTCCATGATCAAATATATACCACAAACTTCTCTCATCAAAGCAATTAAAGTCTTAGAATCCAATGACTTAGAAATTGTGTGGTGGTAAGAGGCTAATATGCACACTTCATATTTTTGAGCAGTTTGTATCCTTTTCATTTCAAATACTAAAATGTGGTAAATTCATTCAGTTAATAAGTAATGGCCTGCTCTGCCTTTATGTTTGCATCTTTTGCAGAAATGTATCAACATGATTACTATCCCAATCCTACACCTTTTGAAGGGTCCATTGCTTCAGTTTCCCTTTTCCATTTGAGATAATATTACTTTCTCAGGGATTCACATGAGAGGCATTTAAAAGATTTGTTGAATGAATTAATGCTTCCATACCTTCCTTCCAAGTTTCTTCAATAAAATATTCCTAATGTGTGAACTGGCTAATGTGTTATCCATTCCAAGCAACAGGATTTCCCCAACCCCGAAGGGCACGGACTCCATAGAGTACTTTGTGACTGAAGCTCTGGAGCAGGTCGGTAAGTGAGAACTGTCACCATTCACAGCAATGGGGATTTATAAGCACAGTGAGTTTTTCAGTGGTTCCTCAGGAAGATAGATCACAGGAGCAATGAGGGTGGTTCCCATTAGGCTGATGAAACTTTTCCAAAGACATTCTGTTCCTGTTGAATGAGGATGAATGTTTCACCCATCAGTTGGCCTGGGTGCTGCAATAACAAATCTGACCTTAAAAGGGCAGAAGTAAGAGATCCAGAGAGAATATAAAATTAAAGCTCTGGCAGATAAAACACTGTGGAGAGTTCCCAGGGAATACAGAGATCAGTAAGCTGGCTCTGAGATGTACTTTTTAGGCAATTAGCAATTGGAGAGATGGAGAATGCCAAAAGAAGTGGTAAGCTCACCATGATTGGCCAGCTGGAGGAGGGCAAGACCCCACGAGCACTGAATCTTCTTTACTTTCTTCTTTATGAAGGGGTTTTATTCATGGTCTTGCCAAAAATTATTATTCTTCAGAAATAAAACATCTTAGAAATCACATCTGAACTACAAGCCACTTTACAAAGTTCTTGTGTTTTGGAAGTCAAAGTTCCTTAAAAGAATAAGCTAGCAGTTTAAGAAGTATTGGCTGTAGTTCTATTATATATGTACATACTATATATATTTTCAAATATATATTATATATACATAATATCTATGTTTCAATGAGACTTATACCACACAGTGTGATAATGCCCCCCCCCCCCAAGAACTGTAAACTATCTAACAAAAACTCGAGGGCCAGTCATGGGAAACTTCCCTTCTAGTTGTTAGTTAGCATAGTCAAAAAGACTCTTAAGACAAAATAGACTACTGCTATTGCCCGTAGTTGACACCTAGAACTTAAATCTAAGACACTATTTCTGAATAAACCACACACTTTAGACACAGGACTTGGAGGCATAGACCTAGAACTGACCTGGAAGCGTTCTCTCTGAGGACGAGCTCTCAAGATTATCAAAAGGTGCTATGGAAGGTATCAGGGAAGAAAATCAAATATTAATCCTACCCAGCTATAAAGCTTGTGAATGAGAACAGTGACTGGCCCAGCAAGATATTACTAATAGTATAATAGGGGCACTTTTATCTTGGGGGTAATCAACAACTGTCTGATTGAACATAAAGCCCACTCTATAGAAAGGCATTCATGCCTGGTACTATAAAGCTAGCCAAATACTCATGGCTGGAGAAACCATAGATGCTATAGGAGAATCTACTGCTGCCAGGGGACCAGGATGCCTGCTACTAAGATACTGTCTTCCAGAGAAGACATGGCAGTTTGAAATCTCAGTGATGTGGTTGCTAAGCAAAAGCTGAATAATGGCAACACCAGTTCACCTGCCATCATGATGAGCTAAACTTCACAAAGTTCCACCATAAAATGAAGAGTACGGGCAATACATGGCGGCTGAGAGAAAGAAAGTCGGTTTCTCTGTGGAGGAACTCCTTGGTAGGTTATCCAATCCCAAGTGGTCAGCCTTAAACACTTGCACATACTGGCACCACCAAACGAACTCAGTGGGTTGTTTATATGTATATTTATACTGTACACACATGCATATATATGTGTATTAATACTAATTATTAAAGAAGAGAGCAGGAAATTGACAAGGAGTGAGGGTACCTGGGAGAAGTGGGAACAGGGAGAGAGAGAGAAAAACGATGAACAAGCTTGCAAATCTGCTGCCTACACATTTGGATTCAGTATTATCTCATAAGAAATCTTTATGAATTCTTCAGTCTATGAATTAAAATATTTTGAATTATGTTTAAATCTTTATTTGCATTTATGTGTTTATGAAAAAATATATGAATAAATTTTATTAGAGGCTAAAGTCACCTGGTTCAGGATAGAGCAGTATTTCCTGGATCAAACTAGATTAAAGCTTTCTCAAAGAATAAAAACATAGGATATAGATATAGGTATATATATGTATATATGTATGATTTTAAAAATATTAGGTGTTTTATTTTTAATATTTTCCTTCTGCTGTGTGTGTTTATGTGTGACTGCTGTGTGTGTTTATGTGTGCATGCCAGATATTTCTATATATAAAATTAAAGAAAATACTGCAGACATCATCTTTCTATTAACAACTGTAACTGAAATTTAGTTATTAATTAGAAAATTTAGTCAATATATAAATTATAAATAAAAATTCATATGATTTTTCCAGTTCTTAATAATGATATAATAGTATCAAACTATATGTAGAAATGGTAAAAAGATGTTACTGTGTACAATTTTGTTGTTAACGAATTGTATTATGGAAGATTAGTTGGCACCAACTTTGAGACAAAAGCATATATTTACACTTCATTGCTGTGGGATATGAAATGGGAATAGTTACATAAGGTATGAACTGTGTTGCTAGAGCTCTAACTCACAAATCACCAAGTGATAAATGCACAATATGCACAGTCAGTGACCAGTGTCATCAGTTCTTTCACAGTCTGCCTGAGATTGGTCATGTGCACCTGTTGCGCAGTTCTCATGTTTAGCCTGTACCTCCCTTATCTCTCAGTAATAACTGTCCATTACTTTAAAACATGTCTAATAGCAGGAGGTAACTGATCAACCAACAAAAACTGAAAATGCCTGAAGCAGAATCCAGTAGAAGCACAGCTGGAGTTCTGGAAGATACAGAGAAGGAAGTTGAGACTTTCGTCAGACCAAAGAGATTGCAGCCGTGCAGTGGGAGGAGCTGCGTGAAGACAAAAGCATCAACATGAAGGATTGAGCTGCTGTGGAGAAAAAGATGATGTTATTCTCGGTGCTGGAAAATAATTAACATTAAAATGAGTCTCAGAGGTATTGTATCATAATGAAAACACAAAGGATATAATGCTGGAAAGTTATGTAAAATGAGAAATAGAGGTATTTATTCTCTTTCCTCCTTTGTCACCCCCCCCCCGCCATTTTTTGTTTGATTTTGGATTGTTCAGATCCTTCTATTGCTTCTTTCTGGGATTCATACTAATTTCAACGTTAAGTCATATCAAGTTAAATAATTTGATTATTCCATTGAACTCTTTGGTGATGATTTAAGCATAATATGTGGCTGAGGTTTGTTGTGTTGATAATAACAGTGACCCTCAGAATCCACATCAAAAAACCATACTCCCACAAATTTTGATTATACATAGCTTTCTAGGACTAGGTACTGCCTCTGAAATGAAAGCCTTGAGTATTGGAAACAGCATATATTTCGAGAATTGGTCTATCATGCCTCAGCAGTATTAATGTCTAGTGTTAGAGATTTCTGTGTCATATCTACTTACTTGAGCTAGTGGCCACTGAGTAAAAGTTGTCATTTTTCCTTCTATGTTCCTGTTTTGTAGGAGAATTTCCTTTTTTCTTTGATGAACTTCCTCTTGAGATAGGCCCTTTCCCAAACCTAGAGCACACCCAGACCCGAAGAAGGTGCTTGTCAGGATTAGAGGTGTTTCTCCATCTTTGGGGAGAGGATGGGTTAAAGTGATGCAAGAACTGGTGATTTGTACTTTGTGTATTTATATCTGTGCTTAAATGGTTGTCTATATTGTGTACTTTAAAAATATGCCTGTGTCTGGATCTCAGAAAGCTTATTTTCGTTACTAATCAAACAATACTATTTGGCACACAAATTATTTGGTTACCTACCAGTGACAAAAGGATGCCAGCTTTCAGCAGTAGAGTAAGTTTGATCCCTACCCTACATACAAACCATCCACATCTAAGCTATGACTTTATACCATTCAAGTGTGGTTTTTGCCATTTAATTCTAAAAATATTGCATTGGGACCAAGATTCAAGGATATTTTATTTTTGTTATGTTTCTGATTTGGTCTAAGGAAAAAAATTTAAAATTATAATTTCTTGGCTCATTTTTATTGAAATTACAGGTTTGACTCTTTCCTACAACTTTTAACACAGATACTATTAGTTTTTTAAAAACTTTTCTTTGTGTGTGTGGATGCATGTGTGCCACAGTGTGTGCGTGGAGGTCAAAGGACAGCTTGTGAGACTCAGTGCTCTCTCTACACCATTTGGGTTCCAAGCCTCAAATTCAGGTCATCAGACTTGATGGCAAGTGGCCTTACCTTCTGAAATACCTCACTGGATCTTGTGCTCTTTGAGTATTTTGATTTTTTTCAAGTAAGCACAGTTTTAATTGAATTAGATGACCATTCTTGGTGTCTGCTGCAGGAAACAACAAAGCCTGTCTCTTGCCTTCGGTGGTGTTCCATGTGTTCAGAGTTCTGAAAACCAAGGGACAAAAAAATTGCCTGCTTCACTAACATTAACATGCAGCCATAAGAAAAGTGACTCAAAAGTTCCATTTGAAAGTGCTGATTTGCAATGTAGAGCTGATAGAGATGTCCCAAATTGTCCCCATGTGTTGCGTAAAACCATCATCCATTACCCAAGAACTCTCCCTAATTATGTAGAGTTGGAAGATGAACAGGCTATTTTTATCCATTGATTCATTCCCCCTTTTCCTTGTGATTCATTGTGAGCTTTCCTTGTAGCAAATATAATTTGAGTTTGAAATGGCCCCACTGGGAATGCTCCCATTAAGCAGCAGCTATTTTTTGATACAGACTATCTGTTATAACTTAAGTAGAGTAACAGTTTTATGATGATCACCAGGTTTGAGAGGCAGAGGACTCAGCAGGAGAGTCTCAAAGATAAACTGAAAATCCTGTGACTCACTAAGGCTGAGGACAGACTCTGTAAGACCTGGAAGAGCCTTCAGTGGGAAGCATTTTTGTGGGTTTGTATTCACTACAGACAAGACACTCATTCATTCTTGTCCATTTGTTTTTGAAGTTTTGTAAATTTCATACAATATATTTAGAACATATATTCAGACCTCTTCTATCTGCACCCCCACAGTACCCACAATGCACACACACACACACACACACACACACACACACACGCGCGCGCGTGTGTGTGTGTGTGTGTGTGTGCACTGGAGCCTGGTCAATCTATCCAGCATCACACCCTTGGAGAAAATTGACTCTCCCTCTCCCAGAGATCAATTGCCAGTATTTGCTCAGCTAGGGAAGGGGTCTCCTATCTGCCTCCCCACTTCCATGCTTGGATTCTGTCTGGCTTGAGCTTATATGGGATTTGTGCTGTCACTGTTGCTGTGAGTTCATATGAGCAAATGACCATCTGTCTGGAAAACTTTTTCCTTGTGGTCATGCACTACCTCTGGCTCTTATAATCTTTCCATGCCCCCTTTCAAAATGATCCATGAGCCTTGGGAGGTAGAGTTTGATATAGGTTTCCTATACCAGGGATAAGCAGTCTTTAGTCTTATTCGCTGCATGTAGACCAGTTGTAGGTTTCTATGTTAATCACTGTCTGCTGCATCTGGAAGCTTCTCTGGTGAGAATTGAAATGCATTAATCTACAGGTATGACAGTAAGTCATTAGGAGTCAGTTTAATACTGTATCTGTTTAGCAAAATAATTGTATTAGATGCTCCCATATGAGCTGTGACCTGTCTAGTCACAGGTTCCTAAGCATGCTATCAGTGTCATGTATGGGCTTAATATTATGAAGCAGATTGTAAATCCATTCGGAAAATGGTTAGCTACTTCCCTAGCATCCACACCACTATTGTACCAGTGGGGACATATCTTGCCAAGCTAATTGTTTTTGTAGATTGCATTATTCACAGCTGAGCAACAATCATGATTCTTTTCTCTTCAAGTAACATGCATAGCTCCTTCCAGCACTGTGAAAGCTCGGTCATAGAGACAAAGCTTTTTAAAATATATACATGTCCAATACAAAAAGAGATTCAAAGAAGTTAGCCCATAACAGGGATACCATAGGCAAGCAAAGAAAAACCCAGTGCCAAGATGGACTCCTTTTTCAAAGTTATTGTCCACATAGACCCTCAAACAATATTGACCCAGGCCCCTGCTTTTGGTTGCCCATCAGAACTTGAAGGTAGAGCAAACAAGAAATCAAGGTGGTAATGACTTTAAAACTTCATTTATACTCATTCATTTTTGTCTAAATGTGCCAACATGTTCTAACAAGTTCCTTCCCCACTGTAGAGTGTTCTGAGGCAGTTTAAGAGTTTCCAAGTACAGCAGAGTTTATTCTTAAAGACATGTTCTATTTTCCTGTGCCAAAGTGATGTCACTGGACCATGAACTTAAAAGGAATTCTCAGGGATGAAGAGATGGCTCAGTGTTTAAGAGTACTTGCTGCACTTCCAGAGGACCTGGGTTCACTTTCCAGTATCCACATGCCAGCTAACAAACATCAGTAACTCTAGTTCCAGGGGATCCAGTGCTGTCTTATGGTCACTGCTAATATTACACGACACAGGCAAAACACTCATGCACATAAAATAGAATGAAGAAATCAAAATAAAAGCTTTTGGACACTGGATACATGATCAGTGGGTTAAGTGTTGCCATACCTGGTGAATTGAACAGGCATAGTAATCTTAGTAAGGAAGCATTCAGTAATTTGAATAGTCCCTGTTCACCTTCTACTGTGGTTGAGGTAGAAAACAGAACTACAAAGATTAAGTTAACATAAAAATACTGTTGCAAGAAAGCAACATTATGCTGTTCATATATTGCTTTTAAGTATAATGCAATGAATTTTGGTAGAGCTGAGAAAGTCACAGAGAGGGGAGAATAACAGACCTGCTCACAGGGAGGCCTTTCTGTCGAGATGATGGTTAAAGTACAAGCTGCTGAATGAAAAGAGTACACATGTGAACTCTAAGGGACAGTACATTTTAAATTGGATCAAGGGCAGTTTGGAGAAAGGGATGTGACAGAGCCGATGTTAGAAAAAAAAACAATTTTCATCACTGTGAAATCAATGGATAAAAAACTTGCTAAAATGGAGAAATCATAGTGGGAATAAGTTAGTTAGAAGTGGAGTGACTGGCATAGTTGCTCGTGAGGACATGAGAATTCACACAAGGACACTGGGTAATGTGTTTTTTAGTTGTGTTGCTTAGTATTTAATGACATTTAATTAAACGAGCATATAGTGCTTTTAAAAGGATTATTTAAAAATAATACCAAACATGAATTTCTTATGAATATAAAATAAGTATATATCAAAGATTTTATTGAACCCATTAATCAGTGGGAGAATTAATTCAAGGTTACAGCTAGAGAATTCAACCAACCACACATCATTAATAGGGGCTGTGGAGGTGAATCTACAATTGGGTACAAAACTGTGTTCACAGGACAATAATAAATTGAATTGTTTCAGCTCTTATTCATTTGTGTATGTGTGTATATAAATTTGTATTTCCATGTATTTGCCTTCTTGTTAGTTTCTTCTGAAATACAGAGCACTGAAATAGAGCAAAGACAGTCACAGGTTGAGATAACTTAGAAGAGTTCGTCAGACAAGATACTCCTAATCGTTTCAAAAAACCTCTCAAACACAAAATAAAATTTAAAAATTCAGAGAAGGACCTGGAGAGATGTCTTGATGATTAAGAGTGTTTGACACCCTTATAAAGGAGGCAAGTTCAGTTCCCAACACCCACATAAAAGGCTCACAACTGCCTATAACTGCAGATCAGGGGAGCTAATGTCCTCTTGCCTCCACAGGCACATGCATGCAGGAGCACATATCTCCCCACATGAACATATAAATAAAAACATGATAAAATAAATCTTTTAAAAAGTACAAAGAAAGACCAATTGAAAAAATGCTCCCTCTATTATCATATTGTAAAACAGTGAAGATTGCACACTAATTGTTATAAATATTATCCATAAAGTTGATTTAAAAACCCTTCTGATGGAACAGGAAAAGACATGAATAAATCAAGGTCCATTATAACATACTGCTGGAAATGAAGTCAGTGTTCTTTCACGTTGATTTTATGTTTATTTATTTACTTATTTATTTTGATACAGATATCTTCTCATTGTGTAGACCAGATTGGCCTTGAGCTCCCAGAACTCACAGAGCTCTGGTTGCCTCTGCATGCTGAGTGCTGGGATTAACTACATACCATCATGCCTGGCTTCAGCGTTCTTCAATTAAAAAAAAATTATTTTATGTATATGAGTGTTTTGCTTACATGTATGTAGGTGTACCTGTGTCAGGCAAGGCCCATGGAGGCTGGAAGAAGGCGTTGGGTTGTTAGCTGCCATGTGAGTAGTGGGTCCCAAATCCAGGTCCACTGCAAGAACACCCAGTTCTCTTAACTGCTAACCATCACTTCAGTCCCAAGTCACTATTCTTTGTAAACTAACTTTGCTTTAATGTGATTATGATTGATATCATATATATGTACTTTTATTCAGGATAATGAAACTGAAGTTTAATTTTAAGGATAAGGAGAGAGCTAGGGGTATAGCTTAGCAGTAAATCTCTGAGTTAGCGTAAGCAAGGCCACATAATCTACAATACTGGAAAATTAATAAGAAAAAGTAGAAGGAGATACAGAGAAAGAAAGAGAGAGAGAGAAAGAGACAGAGAGCATGAGAGGGAGAGAAGGAGGAAAGGGAGAAAGGAACAATAACTGAATATTTTGAAAGGAAAGCTAACAGAGTAATTCTGCCATCCAAAAGTCACAGCGAGATATAATAAGTAAACTGCTGTGTCATTATTGGAAATAAAACAGCCTACTGGGGAAAAAATCAAGTGTAGGAGTAAATGAATACTTAAATACATGTATTAGTACCCTAATTACAT
This sequence comes from Nannospalax galili, assembly GCF_000622305.1. Taxonomy (NCBI): domain Eukaryota; kingdom Metazoa; phylum Chordata; class Mammalia; order Rodentia; family Spalacidae; genus Nannospalax; species Nannospalax galili. The sequence continues at coordinate 2,359,367 of NW_008349354.1, forward strand.
GTTATTCTATAATCAAAAAGTATTGCAGAAACAGGAGAAGGCCCTTACCACTGCCTGGCCTGAGGGCTGGTGCCTCAGTCCCTCTGAAACAGTACTTACCTCACAGTGATTGAAGGAATGTCCATCAGTACTGTGACATTACTACTCCATGTGTCAGAGAGGCCACAGAGCAGTATCTGACATCCATAGCTGTGTGCATTGGGCGTCTGTGCCTAATGCTGTGTGACCTTATGAGACAACGGGTCTCTTTATCCTTGCTGTAGTATCAGCTGTGACCTGAGTCATCAATTACAACTGAAACTTTTAAAAGGGACTACATAATAGTGTCCACCTGGAATCAAAGCTAATTGTGTATGCCAAACTGATACCCAAGATAGTAACAGTAGCCTGGGCTCTCTTGTTTATCTGGAAGTTGTCCCAGAAGTTGTCCTTTGGTTTCTACATGCATGCCATAGCATGTACACAGACACACACATTCACATACATACATAGATAATAAATAAATGCAAAACTTAAATGAGAAAAAGGTATGAACAAATAAAGTAACATAATGCCTCCAAAAGAGCACTGATAATGGCGGATTCTAGAGAAAACAATATTGATGAAATGCCCAGTAGAGAATTAGGAAGCATGATTACAAGAAAATCCAGTCGGGCCCAAGAGAAGACAGACAGTGAAATGGAATTGGGAAAATGTGCGTGAAAAATTCAGCACACAGGAAAAGATCATGAAAAGGAGCCAATCAGAAATCTTGCAAATGAACTCAATAAGTCAAATAGAAAATATAAATGAAAGTCCTAGGAGCAGAGCAGATACATTGAAGAAAGATTATCTGAACTTGAAGATATTCTTGGGCAGACAACACATGAAATATGGGTCTAAGATGTTTGTGACATAATTAAAAGAAAAAAAATTTAGCTGGGTGCGGTGGTGCACACCTTCACACCTTTAATCCCAGCACTTGAGAGGCAGAGGCAGGTGGATCTCTGTGAGTTCAAGGCCAGCCTGGTCTACATAGTGAGTCCCAGGCCAGCTGGGGCTACAGGGAGACCCTATCTCAAAAAGACCAAAAAAAAGAGAGAGAGAGAGAACAAAATTTGTGTTTTCAAAGGAAAAGGGAATGAGAACACTATCGAAACCTCATTTAATGAAATAATAGATGAAAAATTTCTTGTATTTAAAAACATGTGGATATTGGAAGGATGTGGATTAAAAACATGGCAGTGAAATGTCCTCACTGGGATATGTCGAGTACTGTTTGGAAGAAAGTATGAAATGAACTTCTTACTTTTCTTTTTACATGAAATAATATATTAAGGAATTCGTAGCATACTTTATTTTGGAAAACATTAAATATGAACTTCTTTCATACAGAAAATACTGTTGGAATTACATAAAATGATCTTATGCTTTAAATGCCAGGCACAAAGATCAGCACATGGTGGTCTGTAAATGTATGCTAACTCATTTCTTACACATATACTCATTCAAAGACACTGGATACATGATCAGTGGGTTAAGTGTTCAGGAATAACAGCCCTTTAGGGACACTGCCATGCATCAACAAGTTTGGCGTTTTGACAAAGAATTGAGCAAAAGAAATCAGACAAAGTAAGAAGGTGATGATGATGAAGATGATGACAATTTCAAACTACTTGGTGGAAGTTTAACTAATAAAGTCTTGGGATGCCCTATGTGATATTATAGGAATTCAGGGAAAATGCTTTATGGAAATGAATGCATTTTCTCAATACCCAGGTTTTTATTTTCTACCCATACATATCTAATAAAAGTGTTGAGAAACAAACTGTGCAACTTGCTGGAAGATAAGAACCCCCCTTCGGGGGACTTATTATTTGAAAGGGTCTCATTCTCTTGGTTTCAACAACTTCACGTTGGTTAAATATTTTTTAAGAAGTAGTTTGATATAGGAGGCCTATTCATGAACACACACTCTGCAGTCTCTTATTCTTTAAAAGTTGACCAATTGTGGCCTTTTATGTGCATCTCACTCTGTTGTATAGGAAGTTTGATTGGTGGGAGTTGAGAGATTTCAACCATGGCTTAGAGACCATTGCAGAAGAGGGGGTGGAAAGATTGTAAGAGCCAGGGCTGGTTCATGAGCACATGGAAGCAGAGGTTTCCAGACAACTGGAAGCTTGCACATGTGACCTTGTGGTGATGGTGGCATTGACTACAGGACCCATGCCTACTCAGACAGGGCCCAGAGTACAGCGAGAGAAATGGAGGGTGGGTCAACCCTACTCTGGGAACTACTGGAGACTGATTACTATTGGGTGAGGGAGAGTTGGCCTTACCAATGATCTCTAGATAGACTGAGTAGACTCCAGTGGACGAATTTGCACCAAAGGACATCTGGGTACAAATGCTTGACTGGATAGGACTTAACATGTATGCGGGAAGCATGAGTGGGGGAAGGGGTCTGAATTTGATTAAGAATCATTGCCTGAAATTCACAAAAACTAAATAAAGTTTTTAAAAGTAGTTTGAACCAAAAAGCAAGTGTTAAATGAATAGAAATAAATGTAGCCAGCAGAGGGTATTCAGCATTCACTTTCTTCTTCTGTGCATCAGCTGATCTATTGACACATTTTTGTCAGAAGTGGAAGGAGGCATCAAAAACTGAGCATCTCCGGACACTCTGCAGAAGGTCTCATAAATGTAATGAGTATTGAGCCTGACTAATGTGTCTCCAAAGTGTTAAGGGCACGAAGGACTGAAGAAAGTAACGATTATACTTGAAAATCAAGTAAGGAATGGGATAAAGATTAATCGTAGAAGAAATTCTACCTAAAGCCAGAGCAAAATAAAACACAACACTGGGAAGTCATTTGTACCTTGTCTTTAATTGACTTTTATTCTGAAAAGAAGAAAAAGGCACTGTTATCAGCTCTATTTTTTCTTTTGTATTTTTTCAATATATATTTTTATTGAATTTTTGCTCATTTTATACAATACATTTTAATCATATTTAGACCCTCTCCCCCATCTGCACCCTCCTTAACCCCCTTACTGGATTTCATGTGTTCCGTCATATGTTAAGGTCTATTGAATCAAGTCTGTGTCCCCAGATGTCCCTTGGTGTGAGTTCATCCATTGGAGCCTGGTCAGCCTATCTCGCATGACTCTCTTAAAGAAAATCAACAATTAAAAAAAAATATTTTAAGAAGACCAACTCTCTCTCACCCAGCAGTTTTCAGATGCCAATAGTTCCTTGGCTAAGACTGGGGTTTCTTACCCATTTCCCCAGTTTTACACTGGGTTTTTGTCTGACCGAGTTTGCAGGGGTCTTGTGCACGCTGTCACCATTGCTGTAGGTTCATATGAGCAAGGTCCCAGGAGCCTGGAACACTTTGTTTCCTTATGGCCATGCACAACCCATAGCTCATACAATCTTTCAAACCCTCTTCCACAATGGTCCCACTTGTGGTAATTTTGTACTTTTATGATATTTTATTTATTCTTTTATAATTTCATGCATGGATACAATGTCATGTTCTTTATTGCTCCCATTCCAACTCCTCCTGAGTTTTCCAGTCTTGCTATTGTACTCCAAACTTTACATACTCTTTTTACTTTTATTTTAAAAATATTTTTCATGTGCTTGTGTGTGAACCTGCTTTATAAATTTATGTGCATAATGTGCATACAAGAGTCCTCAGAGCCCAGAATGGACTTGGGATCCCCTGGAACAGTAGTTGCCCATGGTTGTAGGCTTCCATGTGCATGTTGGGAACATAACCAGGGACTGCTGCAGGACAAGTGAGCCCTGTAACAGCTGAGCCATCTCTTCAGCCTTCAGATGACTAATTTTTATTATAAAGTTTTATGTGTTTTATAATCCACTGAGTCCAATTAATGCTGCCCATACATACATGGGTATGGGGCCATCCACTGGACTGTGGCCAACATACCAAAGACCACATCCTTAAGGAAAACTGACTGTCCCCCATCTAGCAGCCATCAGCTATGAATAGATCTCTAGCTAAGGGTGGGGCATGTGTCCCCTTCCCTCATTCATGATGGAATGTTCACTGCCTTGATCTTGTTCAGGTCTTCTGCACAACTGCAATCAGTTTATGAGTGCAATGGCCTTCTCATGAGACAAGAATGATGAGTCTCCTCAGCTCTCCCTGATCTTTGGCCCTTACATCTTCTACCCTTTTCCATGATATAACCTGAGCTTCGTGGTGAAGGGATGTGATACAGATGTCTCATTTATCACTGAGCATGCACCAGACGTTTGTTCTTTGAACTTGGACCAGCTGTGAGTCACTGTGTTAACCACCATTCAATAAATAAAGGCTCAAAGGCTTATCTGATGAAGACTGAGAATGAATTTTAGCTCCTCTCACAAAGAAGGTATGGAGTGATATTTTAATCTAATATAACAATAAGTCATTGTGAGTTAGTTTAATATTATTTCTATTGAGCAGAATGGTAATACATCCTTCAGATCTCATCGTAGAAATTTTTCTTACAACAGATGTCAATTCAGAGACTCTCAAATAGTCAATGTGCGGAAAATAAGACATTTCAGAGTGCTCAGACCTAAATGAGACACCCATATCACATCTTCTCCTCTCAAGGCTCAGGGATCATGTTGAAGAGGGAACAGAAAGATTGTAAGATCCAGAGGTCATACATGACTACTGTGTTGTCTGGACACCATAAGGTAGTTACACATAAGAGCCCACGGAGAGTAGGGAAGAATGCACAAGACTTATGCAGACCCAAGTCAGAGAGTGACCCAGCATGGACGGGGGAGTTGAGGAGAAAATTGCAGCTGCATGTGAGAATCTATTGGAGACTCATGGATGCTCAGAGTAGGAGAGTCAGTTTTCCTTACTGGAGTGACACTTGATACATTGACCAGACTCTGGGGCAGGACCCACACTCAGGAGGACTGAGAAGCTATGGACTGGAATTGATAACCCTTTAGAAAACAATAAATAAATAAATAAATAATAAATATAGAGGATGTGAAGTTGAGGGTGGGCATAGTGGTAAGAGGTTGGAATGTGGGAGTGGGTCTGAATATGTTCAAAATACATTGTATGAGAAGCTGGAGAGATTACTTAGAGGTTAAGAGCATTGGCTGTTCTTACAGAATACCTAGATTCAAATCCCAGCACCCACATGGCAGATAACAGCCATTCATAATTCTAGTTCGAGAGGATCTGACACCCTCTTCTTTCATTCGTGGGCACTGCATGACATGGGTACACTTACATTCATACAGGCATAACACATACACATAGTAAATTTTTAAAAAGTAAAAATTTAAGGGGGTAGAGAGATGGTGCAGTAGTTAAGAGCACTGGCTGCTCTTGCATAGGACCCAGGTTCAGCTCCCAGCACCCACATGGCAGCTAACAACCATCCATAAATCCAGTTCCAGGGAATCTGATACCCTCTTCTCACCTCCGGAGGCATTACACACACAGGTACACTTACATAAATGCAAACAATACACTCATACACATAAAAATAAAATATTAATAAAATATTTAAAAATGTTTCATGAAATTCTGTGATTAACAAAACGTTATTTAAAATAGAAGTAGGAAGTGGTGAAGAAAACTCTTTGTCCCTTCTCAGAACCTATGTCAGAATGATAACTACCTTTACTAGTACTCTTCCTTGTCTTAAGTGTTGAAATGTATTTAAATTTAAAAGTAATAAGATACTATTTATACCTCTTAAATTGTACAAGGCATTCTTGAACACTAATATTTAGTTTCTATGATGCTAGTTGGAGTACATAGCCTCATAAGTGATGATCAAAGTAATTGGAATCATCACCATAGGAGTAACTTATCGCAATGTAAAATGTACACTGTTCATTTTCCAAAAATTCTGCATCTGGAATGACACTGCACCACAGTTATTGGAAGATGTAAAAAGGTTTATATATTGTTTTTGTAACTTTACATTTATAATATGAATCATAATGAATGACCAAAAAGTCCAATGTTTATATGAAATTTACAGGGCAAAATATTGTATGCAAATAGAAAACAGTGCTATAGAACAAAACTAATCACCATGCTCTTAAGCCTAATCCAAGTGCCAATGAGAGAAAAACAGCTTTGTCTCTTTATTTGTAATTATTTTCCTGAAAGGAAAAGGCATATGAGGCTTTATGTTCCTAGACAACATCTAGATGCAGAAGATGTTTTTAATGTGGTTGAGGCAGGCCAGGGTCAATCCCAAACTGGCACTGGTGATTGGCTGTGTCCTTCACGTGCTACTGGCTTTAAAGACATGAATGATACAAGAGAGAAGGGGTCCTTGTTTCTTCCTCTGCAGTTTCAGAGAGCCACTGATGCCAGGTGGAGTGCAGCACAGGAGTCCCTGAATAAAGAAGGGCCTTGGAGGTTAAGAGGCCTGGAGAGGCTATAGTGTGAAATCGTGAAGTTGAAGCCTGGTTGACTGGCAATGAAGAACCCAAGACTTTGGAGATGCCAGAGATTGTGAGATATCTACCAATTAAAGCTGAACACATAGCAGCCCAAGAGAGAGATATGTGTTGAGGCTGTAAAGATGGAGGAGCAGAGCCATCAAAGTCCTTTTTGACTAAAATCCCAAACATCAGACATGGAGCTACAGGAGTTGGTGTTTAGCTTGCTGGTTTTCAGTTTTGCTTTGGTTCAATATTTCTGCACTATGCCCCATCCTCCCTTATGGAATCGGAATGTACATTCCGTTTAATTGTATGTTGGAGTATAAAACTAGATTTTTTGAATTTCAGGGGATTATAGTTAAGAAATTACCTTGAGTCTCAGAAGAGACTTTGGACTCTAGACTTTTAAATAGTGTTGAGACTATTAAGGATGATGGAGATTTTTGAAGTTGAACCAAATGCATTTTGCATTTTTTTGTCTTTTTGAGACAGGGTCTACTTGTAGCCCAAGCTGTCCTGGAACTCACTATGTAGACCAAGCCGGTCTTGAACTCACAAAGATCCCCCTGCCTCTGCCTCCTAAGTGCTGAGATTAAAGTCATGTGCCACCACTGATTTTATATGGTCATGAGCCTATGGGAGCCAGGTAGTAGGATGTGGTGGTCAGTGGAAACATCCTTTATGGGCTCCAAGTATGTGTACATTTGGTCCCAAGTTCAAGGTGCCATTTGTGGAGGGTCATGGAGCTTTAGGTTTGGCCATGCTGTAGGAAACACGTCATCAGAGGAGGACTTTCAAAATTCAAAGTCATGTCGGAATTCAAATTTCCCTCAGTGCTTTCTGTGTCTGATTGAAGATGTGAGTGCTCAGCTTTCTGATCAACTGACTCCTATAATACCTCGCTGCTATGCTGGATTCATCCTTCTGGAACTATAGGTCCAATAAATTTACTTCTACAAATTGTCTTGTTCATGGTATTTTATTACAGGAAGAGAAACCTAATACAATTAATAATTGATTAATTAATTGGCTCTTAAAAGAAATGATTGGCCCCAGAGTTAGAGGAGAGAAAATTATGAGAGGAGCCCAAAGCCATTTGGTAATGTCTGAAAGAAGAATGTGCTTAAAGAACAGAAGATTTATGCCAGAGGGACACAGGAGCAAGCCTGAAAAAAATTACTAACAGACAAAGCTGGAACAATTCATCAATGAAACAAGTGGATATGGTGCTATAATACAAGAGAAACAAAATAAACAAAATGAATCCATGCCACTAGAAACAAATGGTTTAATAAATAAGTAAAGCAGGAAGGATCTTAAATTTCCTCATGGCAAATTTCTGAATGACACATTGTGTAGAAATTTCCTCTAAGTCTCTTTAAGACCCAGGAATTTCTAATGGAAACTGCCAAAGTGTCAGTAAATTCTAAAGGGAGACTCCTTAAGATTCAGGCAGTAAAGAACTCAGAAATCTCAGGAAGTCCCTGAAGCTGATTAGATATACAAGGTCCCCCCACCAGGCTATATAAGCAGTAAGGAGTGTTGAGATGGAGACCAGCCCAGCTGCCTCGAAGAGACAGACTCATGACTGCCTAGCTGCCTGAAAGCCCTGCAGTGAACTCCAGGGTTCCAGCTTTTATGAGTCATCACTCATGCTGGGATAGACATTTGGTGATGCAGCTGTCTTTGAGATGTTCCTGCTCTTGTGAATAACTCCTCACCCAACTCTACAAGTAAGCCTTATAAACTCAGTGGTTCAACATGTTGGACTCTGGTGCCACTTACTCTGATCTGCTGTCAGCTCCCTGTTGGGAGTAAATAGACTTTTGTTCTATTTGTTCAAGTCTCCCCAGATAAAGTGTCATATAACACTTGCCTTATTCTTTCTACTTGGATAACACTACATTACTCCTTCCACCAACCTTGAATGTGGGATTTAATCACTGATCTTCTTAAGGCTAAGTGTCATATAACACTTGCCTTATTCTTTCTACTTGGATAACACTACTCCTTCCACCAACCTTGAATGTGGGATTTAATCACTGATCTTCTTAAGGCCCTCCCTGAGGGACTATTGACACGTAAAGCTTGCTGGGGGAAAGGAAGTAATTTTCTTCACTAGTATAGCCACTGGTAAATTGTCCATACTCCAGTAAATAATCTCCTAATTCAAGTTCTTGCAAGCAGCTCTAATTTAAACTCCCTTTCTCTCTTTCCCTCCCTCCCTCCATTCCTTCCTCCCTCCCTCCCTCCCTCCCCCCACACATGAAGACAGACCCCTGGTTCTGGCTGTTACTATGCCAGTCCTTTGCTGCCTGCCTGAGGACCATGTGTCACGTACCACCACTCTCCTTTTAGTTAATGACCCTTGGCTCCAGGCACTATTCTTCAACCCTTTCCCCATTCCCAAGGGCCATGTATCCCATATACCTCCCCTGGGCAGCACTTTCCCTTCTCTGCTGTGATCTCTGCCCTACCACAAAAGGATTGCTTGTAGAACTCAGTGAGCTTTCCACAGACTTCTGAAGATCGGCACTGAGACTCTTCTAACTCTTCAGAAGGTTCGCTACTGGGCTCAGAAGCAGCATCTAACCCTAGCAGAGTTGGAACCACTTCTGATACATTTGCACATCAACACTGACTCATCCCAAAACTGAATACAAAGCACCATTCAGATTTAACATAATCTGAAAAGTTGGGTTAATAGCAAACAGAGATGCAAACACCCACTCAGTAAAGGTGACACCAGCTACTCAAACACTACCAAGGACCTAATTTCAAATGCCTAGGTCTCATCACAAAAATACAACTTGAATAACAAGAAAACATGTCTCCTCCAAAAATTAATGCTCATAGTAACGTTCCCTGATAAAAGCAACTTAGATAATATAATGCATAAAGCAACTGACTTAAAAATAGCAGCAATACATATGATCAAGGCACTCAAACAGGATATGAATAAATGCCAGGAAGTAGAAGCAGTCTAGATGTCCATCAACTAACAAATGGATAATGAAAATCCAGTACATTAACACAATAGAATATTGTTCAGCTGCAAGGAAAAATGAAGTTATGAAATTGGCAGGTAAATGGGTGGAGTTGGAAATAATTTTTCCGAGTGGGGTAACCCAGAATCAGAAAGACAAACGTTGAATGTTTTCTCTTATATATGGATACTAGGTTTGAATTTTTGGTTATGTGTATTTAAATTAGAGTAACTGTGTTGATCCAAAAAACTGGTAGGGGACCACGGATAAGGCTTTAAATGGAGCAGAGATGGAGCACAGGTGGTATGAATGTGGGATAGGGAATAAGGGAGCAGGGAGAACTGGTTAGGGTGGGAGATGGGTGGGTAGCATAGAGAAGTGAGAATGGGGAGCGATAACTAACACTAAAAACTTTTAACTGTCATGTGAAAACCTATGACTGAAGAATTTTCCTAAAATAATACATATGCCTGTATGAGAAGGGTTAAAATGAAGTTACCCTAAAACAGGGATACAATGTCCCTCCTAGACACTATAAGATACCAAATTGAAAGCCAGAAATTTGGAGTTGTTGCTTAATAGGCTCCCACAGACCCCCAGTCATTATAGGCTATCGTCATTGTTCTTGGTTATTTCCCAGAGTTTGATGGTGAGATCATTTTGTTGAAGATATCACATACTTGAGTCATGAAACTCAGAGAAATCAAGCAGGAACTGACCCAGAAGCTTTATCCTTACTTGCTAGCTTTGATAATATTGGAAGTTTTACTCTATAGAGAAGGAAACAAAAAAGTCAGTTTTACCCAGCTGGAAACCCTGATACCTGTAAGTACCAGCATGGTAGGATATGGCCACTGGTACAATAGTGGCATGGATATTACAGGGATAACTGATTACTCTCTAATCATATTCAGGGTCTGAGCCACAAGATGAAGCCCCATTCCTGGCACCATTATCAGGGCCAGGAACCTAGGGCTGGATAGGTCATAGGCCCTAGGGGAGAGCCTACTGCGATTGCTTTGCTAAATGGACATTGTATTAAACTGACTCTTAACGACTCATTGTTAAACCCATAGATTAGTGCATCTTTCAACCCTCATCAGAGAAACTTCATTTCACAGATGACCACAACTTCTCAGGGTAGAGAGAATAAGAGATTTGTGGAGTGTTCAGCCCTAAATGGGACATCTTTCTTCCTTCCAAGTCCCTGGGACCATAACCCAAGAGGGGAAGGAACGAATATAAGAGCTAGAGGTGGTGGATGATGACAACAAAATAAACAGTGTTTGCAGGAAGCAACAGTACAGGTGCCCATAGGAACATGTAGTGTTTGCAATAGCTTGCATGAGATCATACAGGATCAACCCAGACAAAATCCTAGCATGAGGATGAGGTCAGGTCAGGAAGTCCTACCCCTGGCTGAGGGGCTATGGCAATTGATGGCTGCTGGCAGAGGGAGAATCAGTTTACTTAAAAGACAAGGAAGGCCCTCAAGAGGCTGCCCACACTCCAGTACATGGCTCTACACTCAGGAACACAATGACAGCACCAAATGGACTCAGTGGAAAAAAATTTAAGAAAAGGAACAGAAGAATTTGAGATGGAATTTTGTGTGTGTGTGTGTGTGTGTGTGTGTGTGTGTGTGTGTGTGTGTAACTGAAGTGAATGGGATACAGGGTAGATGAGATTAAAACATATTTTATGCATGTGCGAAATTTTCAGCTAAGAACAGTAAAATTTTTTATAAGTATGAAAGTAGGAAGGGGGAGAAAGGTATCACCAAGAGGAGGGGAGACGAGAGCGTGATGGAAAGAGAAGGCAACTGAAAGTCATATAAGGCATGGAGCTCCGAAGAATTTTAAAAAGGGGGAGAAGTGGAAATGTCCTGGTGGATTAACCTGATAGATGCCCCCTTTACCAAGTGATTAAAACAAATCAGCTTCCTAATGCATGCAAATAAATGTGTGAAAAATAATTATAATTACATATTTTTAGACACCTGATTCTAAGAAAGTACCTACTTGAAAAATAAAACATTTAGAGGTTGTATAACATTTTGTGGACTATAGTGAATTTATACATGGGAAAAATCATCCTTCTGAATAATTTTCTTACCTATTTTCAAGCTACAAGTTACTGCTTTTAAATATTTTGTCTTAACATGAGGAGACATACATATATACATGCATAAGGGTATATATATATAATCCAAAACTTAATATTTTACAATTAGTAAATTTGAGACTTACAAGTCTGTAAGTTAAGGAATATTTTTAGGTTTAATTGCTCCTTTTTTTTCTTTCCTTTAAAAAATATTTTTATTTATTCAAGAGTTTCCTACAATGTATTTTGATCATATTCAGATTTCCTCCCCCATCTTACCACCCCGACCCTTGTCTTGCTGTCCTCTATTATTTTGTATTTTTAAAAAATGCATATTGAGCCAGGCGTGGTGGTGCACGCCTTTAATCCCAGCACTTGGGAGGCAGAGGCAGGTGGATTTCTGTGAGTTTGAGGCCAGCCTGGTCTACATAGCGAATTCTAGGACAGCTGGGGCTACAGGGAGACTCTGTCAAAAAGACCAAAAAAAAAAAACAAAAAAACAAAAAAAAAGAATACAAAGAATGCATGCTGAGTCTAATCTGTATTTCTCAAGTGCTCTGGGTGTGGGTCTATTCCTGGATATCTGGTCAACCTACCAGGTGTCACACCAGTAAGGAAAACTGACACTCCCTCTCCAAGTATCTATTATATAGTAGGTCATTAACTATGGTCTGGGGAGGAGACTGCAGCGTCACAAACCCTAAATGGGACACCAATATCATGCTCTCTCCTCCCAAGACTCAGGGATCATTGTATAAAGGAGGTCAGAAAGATTATGAGTCAAGAGTTAGTAAATGAATAGAAGGAAACTGTGTTGTCTGGACACTACAGGGCTGTTGCACATATGAACCCACAGCCCTTATCACAGCATGTGCAAGACCTGTGCAAACTCAATTAAGATATGAGCCCAGCACAGATGGGGGAGGTGGGCTTCTTTTATCTTGTTCACCACTACTGATTATCTCCATAATGTAAGGAACTAAAAGATGCACCTCTCTAAATGATCAAAAAATGCTCAGTCAACATTTCTAATTGTGATATACTCCATAGAAATATAAATTTATTATAGATTTGGGACACTACAGTGCAGTCTCTTATTACTGCTTTTAATGGCCTCTGGTCTCTAAATATTGGCAGAGAGATGGTATACTTTAATTGAAATGAAATGTCAAGAGTAAAGCAATTTCTAATGTATTGCAGAATCCTCATGTAGCATTCTTACACCTTAGTGTGATGCCCAGTCAGCACTCCTCTTTGAAAAAAGAATACAAGACTATCAGTTGGCATATGGTATAATATTATTTAAATTACTTTAAATCTGATAGAAAATTATACATATTGATGGAGTAATATGCCATATCTCAATACACACAGATTGAGTGTGTTTAAATCAGGGTAATCATATCTGTCTCTTAAAATACTTATAATTTTATTGCAGTAAAAACATTCCAATCCTGTCTGGATTGGTGGTATCCTTGTGGTAATCCACCCCCTCTGGCTTGTCAGACTCTATAGGCCATACTATAGATGAGAATTCATTAAATTGGGCAGAGGCAGTAGGGAGTGGTACAGAGAGGATGAGCAGATCTAAATACCATCTATATAAAAATTGCAAAAGTTCAATAAAATATGAACGAAATTGTGGAACCTAGCACCAAATCCTTTTAAATTCCATGTCCTCTTAATAAAATGATAGTGTACAGCAGTCCTTTCAGCAGTGCCTGCTTGCTAAACATTGTCACAAGTGGGCTTGTTGATGATTGTGCTCCTTTATTAAAGGAGGGGCAAGCAGGGTCATTGGCCCCTCACTGGAGTATCCAGCCATTCTTCTGAGCCAACTGTATGTAATTTGGCCCTAATCACACATGGTATCCTGGATTTAGGGAGGGCTAAAGTATATAATCTGGGGAAGGTGAAGAAGAGAAGGGTTGATCCATGCTGGGTAAAGGCTTTCTAATGTGCATACCCACAGGTCATTCATATACCTCATGAACCCCTTGGTCATCTCTGTAAGTAAACTCAGTAAATCATTGGTTCCACAGGAAAACTTTAATCAAACATTGGTTTGACATTAGAACCTTAGAAGGGGATAAACATTGCTTAGTAGCCCCAGGAAAAGAATTCTCACAACAGATGGAAAATTTATTTGTTAATGTTACTATGTGTCATAATTATTAAAAAGAACATGACAATAAAAGGATATGGGAATGGAGATATTTTCCAAAATAGAAAAAATAAGAAAGCTTATACAAGTGATGATGGTCTGTGTAGATTTGTTATGATATATAAAGAATGAGACAAAAATAATATACACATAATGTTAAATAGTCTAAGGACATAGTTTAGTCAACTAGGCTAAGGAACAAAATATATGCCTAGTCAAGGTTTATCTGAGAACATTTGGTTTTTGCCCAAATGTTATCTACATAGCACATGGTAATTAAAAGTTCCAGGCTGGGGGAACTAACCTTCTTGAAAGTTTAACAGCCATACTTTGAGGCCTATGCTAATCTGTTCAGAGGGACTTAAAGGACAGTTTTGCTCCTTGCCTTCCAAGGTTGACTAAGATCCAGGGGACTATGGAGCATCTCTCAAAATTTCCTGTAAATGTGGCGAGTCACCTGTCCTCTTGTTCAAGAAGGCCATGGAGACCCCATGAGATGGACTTGAATCGTGTCCAGTCTACAAAGAGGAGTATACACAGAGAAAAAATTTCCTCCATGCTTCTAAGTGAAGCCAGCCATGGTGGAGCAGGACCTTTGACTTATCTTCATATAGATGGAACTGGTAAAAGAATGAAACCAGGAGCTCCTCCTAAGCCCATGTGACCCCTGAGGAACAGATCCTCAAAGGACCATAAGAGTAAAAATAAATTGGTTTATTTGGGTCAACTGTATGTTCTTAAACACCCAAAAGGAAAGTATAAACAAAGATTAAAGTGATCATTATACTTCTTTAAGAGTTCAAGGAATTACACTTCTCAGACATTAGGCTTAAGTCCATATAAAATATTATTTAGACAATTATTTCTCATTGATGGCTTTGTTCCTAATCAGAAAGTGCTGCTCAGATGTAAGACTTCAAATCTTGGTCTGCAATACTGTAGTGCCCACCTGTAGCTAAGGGAGACAACCAGCTATGTTCTAAAATGATGGATAAATTTGTTTTCTCCCACTCTTTAGAAGCATTTGGAGAGAACTGACACTGATTCTAGCCACTCCAACAGCTATCAAAATACCTGAAAGCAAATCCTGAATCCATCACTCTCAAGTCCAGCTTTGGCAGACAAAAGAGAAATGAGGAGGAATCAATGGAGAGATGCTTTTGGATGCTCTCATCAAGAAATTCCAATGGATTCTGATATGAACATTTGAAATTTGCTCTGTTCTGACCTTTTTCTGGTTCCTTGCTTAGAACTTGTAATGATAATTACTCTTGCCTTTACTTCTTCTTCCCATCTCCTAGGGACCATTCAAGGACTATTTTCTCCCTACAGTTAAGAGTTATGCAATTTCGGAGTCTTTTAGATAGACCCACTGAAAGGGTACCTCAATTGCCTCACCCTGCACCCCTGTTCAGCATGGAAGAAGCCAGAGCGGTCTGGGTCCCTCTTCCCAATTGGCAATTTGGGTAACCTCTTCAGAGGATGGTGGGATAAGAATAGGAGGTAGGAATTGGCTAGGCACTTAGGGTATAAAGACCCAAAAGAAAAGTGGCCAGTTTTTTGGCTAAAAGCCAAAATGTTCTTGAGCGTCTTAGCAGCATACTCTGTTCCAAAAGCCAAAAATGTCAAAAGTATTTGGGAGCTCTTATCTAATCCCTAAAAGATTTTAGGGTTATCTCTTCAGAGGGGGGAATGTTAGAGTAGCATAAAGCTCAATAAAAAAAAAGAGTACACAAATTTGTCATGAAATGGACCTACAGAAAGACTAATTTTTAATGCTATTAACACTTATATGTTTGCACATGCATCTCTAATCTCTATGCATCTGATTATTACTAGTCACAGTCATTTACAGTTAGATCCTTGGCACCTGAGTATGGATATAAAGTTATCAGGTGGATTTCACTGGTAACATTTATCACCTCTACTAATTAACATGAAGTAAATTTTTATGCTTCCTCCTCAAATATAACTCATTTTTTTATTTGTTGATTTTTATGTGTGCATATCATACAGAATATCCCAAACAATCTTATTCATCAATATCCCCACTTTCTAAATGGCACCCTCCCATGGCCTCCCCCCACCACTTGAGTCCATATACTCTGTCATCCCTGTTAATGTCCACTGTGTTGTTGGCGCCCCCAGCCAACCTTCCCTAGTGCTTGTACATCCACTGAATCTAGTCAGCCTATGTAGAGCTCCTTGTTTTGGGAAGATCAGCTGTTACTCATCTAGCAGCAATCAGTTATCAAAATTCCTTTAGATAAGATTGGGGTCTGCTGTTCATTTTCCAAGTTCTACACTGGGTTACTGTCTGGGATTCTCTTGGGCCACCCCAGCCAATAACTCAAAGGAAGGTGTCTCCTGTCTGGCATTTTTTCTTGTTATGTAGCCTTTAGCTATACATATGTACTCTTTTTAAAAAGTTATATTGACCTCATTAATCTTTGATTAGCTTTCCTTTTGGGTGTTTAAGAACTTATAGTTGTCCCAGATAAACCAATTTATTTTTACTCTTAAGGCTGTTTGAGGATCTGTTCTTCAGGGGGTTACATGGGCTTCCTTTCTTTTATAAGTTCCGTCTGTATGAAGCTAAGTCAAAGGTCCTGCTTGACCATGGCTGGCTTCTCTTGGAAGCATGGAGAAAATGTTTCCTCTGTGTTGACCCTCCTCTTTGTAGACTGGACACTGGTTCAAGTCCATCTTGTGGGGTCTCCATGGCCTTCTTGATCAAGAGGACAGGTGACTACCCACTGTTACAGGATATTTTGAGAGATGCTCATAGTCCCCTGGAACTTAGTGGACCTAGGAGGGCAAGGAGCTAAAACTGTCCTTTATGTCCCTCTAACCAAATTAGTATAGGCCTCAAAGTTTGTCTGTTAAACACCCAAGAAAGTTAGTGCCACCAGTCTGTTACTTTTAATTACCACATGCCATGTAGATAAAGCTTGGGCAAAGACCAAACGCTCTCAGATAAACCTTGCCTAAACATATATTACATTCTTTGATCTGGTTGTGTGTATAATTTGTCAGTAGGCTGTTGGCCTGATATGGTCCC
>NW_008349354.1:2376152-2420604 GCF_000622305.1 Nannospalax galili
CTCTTAATAATACTCTTCTCCTGTGGTCCTACCTCTCTTGAGCTCCTTCTTTCCCTTTATCCCCTAGGTTCCTTGTATACCCTTCTCCCCCTCTTAAACTAACCCAATTTTTATCCATATCTCCCTTATCAAGGCCTGTTTCCTACTGTTCTTCTCTTTCAGGTTCTTTCTTTTCCTTTACCTCTCTGGTTCCTTTTCATTATCCTGGTTCCTGCAGTTATTTCTGGATACATACTCACTTATCAGGATTTTGTGCTAGGATCCACATATGAGGGAGAACATATATTGTATTTTTTTCTGAGTCTGTGTTACTTCACTTAGTATAACACTTTCTAGTTCCAACCATTTACCTGCAAATTTCATGATTTCATCTGTCTTTACTGCTGAGTAAAACTCCATCGTATAAATGAACCACATTTTCATTATCCACTTGTCAATTGAGGGACACTTATGTTGCTTCCATCTCTTAGCTATTGTGAAAAAAGCTGCAACAAACATGGATGTACAAGTGTCTCTTCAATAGGATGAGTTCTTTGGGTATATGTCAAAGAGTGATATAACAGGGTCAAATGTCAAGTTCATTTGTAGCTTTTTAAGAGTTCTCCATACTGCTTTCCATAGGGGTTGAACAAGTTTGCATTCCCACCAGCAGTGGATGAGTGTTCCCCTTTCCCCACATCCTCTCCAACATTTGGTATCATTTGTTCTCTTGATCTTAGCCAGTCTGACTGGGGTAAGATGAAATCCTAAAGTGGTTTTAATTTTCCTACTGAGTCTAGTCATTCTATCCAGAATTCCTTGTTTGAGGAAGATCAGCTCTTCCTCATCTAGCAGAGATCAGTTGCTCCTTAGCCCATCTTTTAATTGGGTTAGCTTTCTTTCTTGATTCTTTGTTTTTAAGTTCATTATATATTCTGGATGTTAAACCTCTGTCAGATGTGTCACTGGTGAACATTTTCTACAATGTCTGGTTTAGAAAATCCTTTTCTACGCCTATATCTTTTAAGTTATTGCCAATGTTTTCTTCTAACAGTTTCAGAGTTTCATGCTTCACATTGAGGTCTTTGACCCATTTGGGGTTGACTTCTGTGCAAGGTGACAGATAGGGGTTTAGTTTCATTCTTCTGCAGGTGGAGATCCAGTTTCGCCAGTACCATTTGCTGAACATGCTGTCTTCCGTCCAGTGAATGTTCTTGGCCCCTTTGTCAAATACCAGGTGGCTAAAATTGCATGTACTCATATCTGGGTCTTCAATTTTGTTCCGTTGATCTGTGATTCTATTTTTGTGCCAGCATAGAATTCAAGAAACTCCTGATGAATTATTGTTATTCTCGTAGATTAATACATCTCACAACTCTTCTCAGAGAAGCTTCCTTAGGCAACACATGGTTATCAACCAGAGACCCACAACTAGTTAACATGCAGATAATAAGCTAATCCCCAAATTGGGCAACTATTTCAAACTTTGTCCTCCAAACTCGGGGATCTTTGCAGAAGAGGGGGATGAAAGATTTTAATAACCGGAGATGGTGGATGACCACAAGGAAACAGCTTTTGAGACGGCTGGGAAGTTACACCTATGAACTCACAGCAGTGGTGACTGTATGCATATATCCCTATAAGCTCAAGCCAAACAAAGTCGTAGCATAGACATGTGAAGGTAGTTAAGAAACCTCCATTGTACCTAGTCAGCTATTGGAAACACATGGGGCTGGGAAGGGAGAGTCAGTCTCTTTTAAGGTTGTGACTCCTAGTAGGCTGTCCAGGCTCCAGTGGATGATCCACATTGAAGGATGTTTGGGGACATAAATTTGACTGTATAGGCCTTAATCTCATATAGGCATGCCCACCGGCCAGTCTGATCTAGATAATTCTTCAGGGGAGGCTTTTCTCTCAGATAACTCTAGGCTTTGTCATGTTAACAATTAAAGCTAAGTAGGCCAATGTGTTTCATTTTCTGAACATCTTCTTTGTTGAAAGCTGGTAATCAGATTTCTGGAGCAATCTTGGATCAGTGTCCTCTAATATTCTTAGTGGCTTTTTCTCTAAGCTACATAGTGACATCTTCATTTCTGAATTGATAATTTTCATAATAGAATCAACCCTTCTCTCATACAATGCACACATTGCTAACAATGACTACATTATTCAAATGTACATAATAAAAACCACAGAGCTTCTGAGCAAAGGGGGACTAGCCGCACCACTGGAGATTTTCACTAGTGATACAGGAGGCAAAACACAAGAATCTAATTACAACCTTATTACAGTTTTACATATGGTAAATGTTGAAGTCATACATAAAGAGTGGAACAAACATGTCACTTCACCTTGAGAAAGTCATTAAAAGCAGCAGTGTAAGACTTAGAAGTGTTTTGAAATTTTTTTGAAGTTGGGTGCAAAGTAATACCACTTGATGTGAAAGGGTATGGTTCATTACATAAAACAGTGTGCCGACGGAGCTGGTACACATTTAACCTGAACCCCGCTTTTCATATGCCTCTGTGACTTAGTTGACCTGCGTGCAGTTGGGTTTTTGTTGTCGTTTGTTGATTTTGTTTTTTGCATTAGACAAATTTTTCTCCTGGATAAAAGCTTCTCTACTTGTTTCTCAATACATCAATTGTGCTGGAACACATGGGTGTTTTAGATGCAATTATCACAGTAGAATGCCACGCACGATGTTAGTGGACTGACCATGACTACGCTTTAGGTTTGGACTATAACATTCTTCAGAAATATTCCCAGGCCTGAAGCGGACCTGGTGACATCTGACTCTTGTTGCAAGCTTATTTTTCTCAATTCCTGCTGCAGCGTGTTTCTGATAGCTGTGCGGACATTCTCTCAGTTTTCTGCTTCTGTTCTGTGCTTCTGATCACTGTGTTTACCCATATTCTCTAAGCACTGAGGAAAACCACGTGATTTCACAAGAACAAAGGGCAGGCCATCCTCGCAGATGAATCAAGTATTTCTCTGTCCGTGTCTAAACAGTTCTTCCTGTATCACACCCTGCTTCTGTTAGGCAAGCCATTTTCCTGATACAGCATTTCTGGACTGCATGGGCCTGACTTTTGGCCCAGGCTCAGAATACTATACCCATACCTTCATGGTCCTAGATGCATGCCAAGATAGCAATGCCCTAATATCAAGAAACAAAACAGGCTTTCAACATTCACTGCATGTGAAGAATGAGTATTCAAAGGGAGTCCTTTATGAAGTTTTAATGTAAACTTTCTTTCCTCCTTCATCTAAATTTACTCTTCCTTTAACATGTCTCTGTTCTGCTTCTTGCAATAATTCTTCCTTGGCTTTGTCCATCCTCAGTGTTTCTACAACAAAAATTAGAAAACTAATCCTACTCGACTGAATTACTGGCCTCAGAAATAAAAAATGCCCAGCAAATTTGATGCATTTACAAGATACTTAGTCTTGTATAGAACCTGAAAGGTTAGTCCTGCCAATGCCTCGCACTCTTAGACATAAATAATTTTACTAATAGAAAATTCATTATTTGTTGAGGCAGTTCATTTAGCACCTACAAAGCTCTTTAATAAAGCCATTTCTAATAGGAGGATAAACAAATCTATCAAGAGGGCTGAGGTCGTGGCAGAGTGGTAGAGAATCTACTTAGCATGCAAAATACCTTGCATTGTTCCCCAGCACTGAAAAAATGTTATCAAGAGTATTCAGCAACGGAAGCTATAGCCCTTTGAGACCTTCAGATTAGCACAAACCTTTGTCTCAAGAAACAAGAAATCTCTGAAATGTGTACATAAAGCTAACTTACGTCAGCAGTGCCAAGTTCTCTGTTCTCCAGGTCTATGCTCACTTCCCAACTGACTCCACAAACCCAGCCAGGAGCCCTTCAATGGTCATTTGAGTATAAAAATTTGTCTATTTTTTTTTAGACCTTAATATCCAGAATGTTTCTGAAGGTAGTTTTTGCTGATTTTATTTGCTAAAGTATTTTTCCCATGATAAAAGTAACAGCTAGATACTTGACATACCAATTGTGTTAACTTTTCTGTGAATTGTATTTTAGGATTATTCACACAAAAGCCTTTACTTTCTAATGGAAGTAGCCATAGAGATTTGAAATAAAATCATTTGATTTTTTTTCTTGTATTCTTTTTTTTTTGGATTCTGTACATACTGCATGGCTAATTTTTTTTATATTTTTTTCCATATTATTTGTATTTTTTCATTGTGATCCTATCAATTATTAAAACTGGTAAAATATCTTGTTTATTGTATATATTTTTTTAAAGTTTATTTATTATTTTTATTTTATGAGTATGAGTGTATTACCCGCATGTGTATAAGTGCACCTGTGTTGTCCAATGTCCAATGGCGTCAGAAGAGTGTGTCAGATTCCCCTGGAACTGGAGTTACAGTTTGTTGTTAGCTGTCATGTGGGTTTTGGGAACTGAATCCAGATCCTCTGCAAGAGCACTCAATGCTCTTAACAGCTGAGCCATCTCACTAACCCCATATTGTATACATCTTTTAAATTGTTATTTATGTATATGTGTGTATGTGCGTGTATGTGTGTGTGTGTGTGTGTGTGTGTGTGTGTGTGTGTAGTTGAGTGTATGCCTGAAGGCAAAAAGGTCCTCCAAATGACTGCCTACCTCAAGTTTAGACAGTGAGAAAGGACTGTTCAGTTAGTGTAAGAGTCCATCTATACTACCCCCAACAAGTATTGCCAGCCCTTAGGAGGACGCTTCAGGTGTGCCAATATCAGCTACCTGAGGGGCATGACTCTATATATTACTCAAACTACTTTGCTCTAAATAGCAGAGGTATAGGGGTTGGAGAGATGACTCAGCAGTTAAGAATACTGGCTGCTCTTGCAGGGGACCTGGGTTTAGTTTCCAGCACCCATATGGTGCCTAACAATCATCTATAACTCCAGTTCTAGGGAATCTGGCACACTCTTCTGGCCTCCAAAGGCAGTGCATGTACAGGTACATTCATAGATATGCAGGTAAAACACTCATACACATAAAAATTAAATAAATAAATAAATAATAAATAAATAAAAAATTTAAAGCACCTTCCCCAATATAGCAGCACATAGCTCATACACTTCCCTCATGTAGATAGTGCAGAAGCCAGACGAACATGAAGAGTGACTGTGGACTCCAGAGAACTGAATAGAGTGGCTTCCTCGATGCATGCTGCAGTGCCATTCATCATGTACTTGATGGGCCATTTGACTCTGACTTTGGGTAGATACACTTTGTAGTAGGTCTGCCAAATTCTTTTTCATCCACTGACATTGCCCCTGAGAGTCATCTGGGCAGGTTGACAATGGTCATTCACTCTTTTGCTCCAGGGGTACCCCATCATTTGTTTTGGTTTGATGGCTCGGACTTAGAGTCCTAGAACTGGACTAAAACAGTTCCATTGCCTCATTATATTGCTGACTTCATGTAACCATGGATTCTCTCACAGATTTCGAATCAGTGACTGTGAGTCTCAGAGCTTCCCAGGATTCATGGGGATTGGTGGTGAACAACTCCAAAGTATAAGAGCCTGGTCTGTCCAGGTGCCTGTTCAGGTAAAACCAAAGCTATACCAGGAGATGTAACTGACAAGATTCAGGCAAACCCTCAACCAATGGCAGTCAAGCAATTACAAGCCTTTGTGGTCCCTTGGGTAGTATTTATTGCCCATGGGGCCTAGCTACTACATCTTTTAGATACCTCATGTAAGAAAGACTAACAGGATTGAACTGAGGGAGCCAAATGAGCATTTGTAGCTGCCAAGCAGATTGTTGGCCAAGCACAGATACTTGGGATCATTGACCATCTTAACTATTTGAATTGTATGTGATCATTGATACTACATGTTTGGTTGGGGCCTGTGGCAATGTATGGCAAAGAGATGCATACCCACAGGATTTTCATTACAAGTGCGGAAGGTGACTCGGACCACTACATCCTTATTGACTGTATGCATCCTTGCACGCTGGTGAGTCTATCATTGGGAGAGGCAAAGTCCTTAACGAGCACTGAGTATGTTCTTTTAGATGGGTATGGTCTTGGTTAGAAACTCCAAAGTCATGGGTTGACTGAAACCCCTGATTTAGCTAGGTGAGGAGCCTACCTAGACCATAGGGGAGCATTAAGTAGTAGTCCCTTAACAGCTGAGTTACAGGACCTTCTAAAATAAGTAAAGTTAATGCCAGACTTGGGTCTCCAAGAGATGGAAACCATGGAACCAAATCCCTTTCAAGAAGGGAAGGGACTTCTCTGCTCCCAATCCCTGGTATGCTGATGGGTTTGTCAGGGATCCCACAGGGCAGATGGACAGGGGTAGCAGATCACCTGTCCACTGACTATATCTGAATAGAAACAGGAGTTGGTCTATATGAAACAGGAGTTGGACTATATGAATGAGTCATGAATGAACTCTCCCCCTTCATGTATACACCAATAATTGATCAGTTTACAAGGAGTTTACTTTGCATATATCCACACAGGAAGTGAACGATTGGAAGGTGGACCATTCTGCTCTGCGTGAGAAGACTTCTGGCGTGTTGGAAAACAGAAGTATGTGACGGTTTGTCATGTGGCAAGTCTTAAACCACTGTGCAGTTCAGTGAATGGTGAGGCTGATGAGTTATCGCGTGTTATGTGGATACAAGAGGCAGTTGCAGAAGCTACCACTTTATGACAACAATGTGGGCATGCAGAAAGTAAGATCAGGACATAGGTAAATACTTCATGGGGACCCTTCTTGGGAAAAGATGTAGGATGCCTGCAGTATCAGGTGTGTGTCAAAGAATTCCCCAAGTGGCAGTGATTGTCAATGATGCCAAATGGATCAGGAAGGGAAAAGCACCCCTCAAGATACAGCACGTTGACCACATAGGGCTCTTTCCTCTGTCTGAAGGCTGTGCTTATGCTCTTACTGCTGTTGATATGGTTTTAGGTCATTTTTTTCTTACCCTACTGCCCAGTCTGACTACAAGGCAACCATACAGGCCTTGACACACTTTGTGTGCAGTATATGGTAGGCTCTACAGTGTGAAAAGTGACTGGATTGTGTTTCAGTGGGCTCCAAGTTCAGGCTTGGGCTACTCAGATGACAATTCATACTGTCCCAGGAAGAATGGATGATAGAGAGAGGTATAATGGTCTGTTAAAAGACAAGGTGCTTATGGGAACAGATCCTCTGTCCCCCAAAGGATGGAAGACCCACCTGGACAGAGCAGTGCAGCACATACTTTAAATGAGCAGTCTAAGGGTGGGCTGGCTCCAGTAGACATTCTGCTACAGAAAGTGCCTGCTTCTTTGAGACTTGTCTCCTAGGAGGATCCCCTCCTTGCCCCCATGTGGAGTGAGGCCCACAGCTGAGGTCTCAGAAGTAGTTGTTGTCCACATGTCAGTGATGAAAGAAGAGGAGACATATGTAAGGAAATGGAAGTGGAAGCCAGATAGCTCTGAGCACCTTTGATTACGGCTTGTGACCCCCCAGGACATGGAAATAAATTATGAAGTGTAGATACAATCTCCCATATTGACAAAGCATCCAGAAACCTTCACCCTATGAAGGACTCTGGGTCACCCTGTCACAACTCCAAAAGGTGCTTTAGTGGCAGCACTGTGACCATTCTGCACCTGAAAGTCACCTGAAAGTCAGACTGTCTGCTGCCTGAGTCCTGAGAGAGACTGTGGCATTGTAGACCAGAGAAAAGGCCACTAGCATGCACCATACTAACACAGGATGGAAAAGTGGTCTGCATCCTCCCAGAGACCAAAGACTTGCACATAGTGGCTTTATCCTCGAGCAATGTTTTTTAACCCCTCCTGGAAGAGGGGCTATAGATATAGAAATGGAGATAAATGCCCTTAATAGAGCACCCTTCATGTGTGCTCAACCAGATCCCATAGATTCTGGTCTTTGTCGTGGATGAGGCCTCACAATTAAAAAGTAATGTTACAGAGTAGAATGACCCTAGGTTTGCTGACCAAGAAGGAACCTGTGCTGTGTTACACACCAAGTGTATTAAATAAAAAAGTATGAAAATTCATGTCCTCCATACTGTCTCCATGTATAAGACCATTTCGACTTCAATATGGGGAGAGAAAAATATCCTTTCATGAATCAATCATCATAATCTTTTCTAACATCACTGTACTGGCAATGATCAATCCTCAAACTGTAAGAGAGCAATCAGTTTTCCTTTCATCTTATTTTGCATTTATATTGTTTAGAATGTGTCTTCTGAGTTGGCACAGACCTGAATTCTCTGTAGATGTAACAACGGATAAAAAAAATCCATAGATCAGTTTATTAAAAATAGCTTTGACCAAATGGACCAAATCTAATTGATTTAGTCATTCACAAAAAGATACTCTTCATAATGAAACAGATACCGCCTGAGTGCCACTGACCACCATAAAACCTTAACATTTCAATGGTGAATCATGGGCTGCATAAGGATTCAAACCTCTATGTCTTGGTGTTATGAACTATATCAATGTCTCTTTTGCATTTTTATTCCAATATAGTGCCATAATATTATGCAGTTAATCTAGAATCTTGTCAAATCAGCAAATTTACTTTCTACTTTATAATATTTCGATAGCCTGCTGAATATGGAATAATTCATCATCAGCTCTTGCAATATCTGAGGAAGAAAAAGGAAGAAATTAGAAATGGATGCTCCAAAATTGAAATGTGCTTTGAGAAAACAAAACTAGTTTTTAGGGGACTGGAGAAATGGCTCAGCATTTAAGAGAACTGAGTATTCTTACAGGGGACCCGGGTTCGATTCCCAGAACATGCATGGTGGCTAACAATTGTGGCTAACAATTGTCCATATTTCCAGTTTCTAGGGGAATCCAACTCCTTCTGTTAAGAGAACTGAGTATTCTTACAGGGGACCCGGGTTCGATTCCCAGAACCTACATGGTGGCTAACAATTGTCCATATTTCCAGTTTCTAGGGGAATCCAACTCCTTCTTCTGACCTCCAAGGGCATTGCACGACACAGGTGCACTTACATACATGCAGGATATATACTCATACATATTAAATAACTAAAATAGCAAAAAATAATTTGTAGATCTGCTCTTTATCTTTTTCTGTTTAAATGTATTTTTGCTTCCTTTGGTTTCTGACCCTTATGAACATTCTCTTTCATTCTTTTCTCCCATTGTCTTCGTTTTTCCAGGAGAATTTTTAAGCGTTTTGGTCCTGAAGCTCCATTCATCTCCCACAAATACATGTTTCGTCTTTCATAGCATTTCAAAGTCAGTTTTGCTGGTTACAAATTACAATCAGTCCATTTTCATGGTTACCAACCCTTGGTTATTATGTTCTGTGAAGGACTCAAATACTTGGTCAGTTGGCTTTTCTTATCGATATGCAGTTGTTTATATAATCTGCATATGCTCCTTGTGTTGAGAATAGGCCTTACATATCTCTTTTTCCACCCAGTTACCATCTCAGTTCAACCTTTTCTTTTGTATAAATGATATTAATTGTACCACAGGTCAAATTAACATTTACTGTACCGCTGGGGTTTATGCTATTTTTAGTTTTTATTTTTGAGAATTTCATATATACCTCTTGTCTCTGCATTAGTTTCGTCCCTCCCAGCCCCGCTCCAATGCCTCCATTGTCCCGCCACTGCCTTTCAATTTATTTTAATTTATATTTTATTGAATTTTTGTACATTTCATACAAACCATCTTAATCATCTTTATGCCCCCACCCCCATCTGCAACCCCCTATAACCTAACCCACTGGACTTCATGGATTCTGTCACATATGTTAAGGCCTATTGAGTCAAATCAGTGTACCTAGATGTCCCTCAGTGAAAGTTCATCCATTGGGAATGAACTCTAGTAAGCCTATCTAGAGTCTCTCCCTTAAAGAATACCAACTCTCCCTTCCCTGGCAGTAGTTAGTTGCCAATAGTTCTTTAGTTAAAATTGGGGCCTAATGCCCATTTCCCCAGTTCTATGCTGGGTTTTAATCTGACTGAATTTGCATGAGTCTTGTGTGTGCTGACACCATTGCTGTAAGTTCAAACGGACAAAATCCCAGGAGCCTATAACACTGTGTTTCCCAATGGTCACACACCTAGTCCCCTGGCTCTTACAATCTTTCCACACCCCCAATTCCCCAATGATCACTGACTTCTGGGTGGGTAAAATTT
Source organism: Nannospalax galili (assembly GCF_000622305.1). Taxonomy (NCBI): domain Eukaryota; kingdom Metazoa; phylum Chordata; class Mammalia; order Rodentia; family Spalacidae; genus Nannospalax; species Nannospalax galili. The sequence continues at coordinate 2,386,330 of NW_008349354.1, forward strand.
AATATAGGAGTTCTGTGCAGAGACCCAAACTCTGTAGACTCTTATTCTCTACATTTTGGCCATTTGTTAACTTTTGGGTTCATTGTCCTCTGTTGCATGAGGGTGCTTTACTGATGAGAGTTGGGACATGTATTAGTATTCTCTCTATCCTTTGCTCCACTACATTCTATGAGCTTTAGGTATAGAGGTTCCATTGTAGATGTGTCACTTAGGGTTGGGCACCTCACAGACAATTATTCTCTGTGTGTGACCAGTTGTGGAACTCTGTAATAGTCTCCATCTGTTGCAAAAGTAACTTCTTTGATGAGTGATGAGTGTTGTACTTGTCTGTAAATATAGGGATCCATATTTAGCATATAGAAAGAAATTATATTTGTCTAGGGAGGTGACAAACTTAGGGTTTTCTCTAAGATCTATAAGTCCCTTTAATAGTGCTTGTGTGTACCTGTATTTAGGGCTATCCACTTGGGATTAGATAACCTCTCAGTGAGCTAGGCCCTGAAGAAAATCAATTCTCCCTTCCTCAGCATCCATTGGTTGCCTATGGCTCTTAATCTTGAGGTGGGACTCCACAAAATTTCACCTATCCACCTTGGCATGTTAACTAGTTTTGTTGTTATGCCAATCCTGTTAGATTACCATACTGTGGAGATTTCATTAGTGTTCATGCATTTTGATAATTCTGGATCCTGATAACACAAAGTTAAAGAACCAGGCATCAATTTTCTTTTAAAAAATAATATGAATGTGAGCTAACAAAGCTTCAAGACAGAGGATTTCAATTTTAGTTTAAGGTTGTTGGGTCAGCAATTGAGTAAATTTGCCTGGGTGATCTAGATTCTGCAAGGCTTAATCACACATATGTTATGGAGATTCTACCCATGTTTTTGCTATTGGTTAGCCAGATCATTTGCATTTTTGTTATCCAGGGTATTAGGTTAGGATGTTCATGTCATGATGATCACAGGTTTGTAAGGAAGAGAAAAAAAAAAAAAAAAGTACTAGCTCCATGAATAAACACTTTACAATCTGTATTGGTGGTATCAGGTTTTCATGTTCCATTGACTTAACAAAGCAACATGGCCAACCTAGATTTAGGAGAGGAAAAGGCACCACTTCATGGGGTGATGGTTGTGGGAAACACTCTCTAAAGCTTTTCTTTTCCTTTTTGCTTATTTATAATGTACAATTGACCTACTACTAGTTAAGCTTTAACTCTATTTTGAGATACTTGCATTTTTACTGAGATCAGAAACTCAAGAAAAATTTGTGAATGCTTAATTCAAACACTAGAAAGAAATTTGGATAAAATGCTTAGAATCTTCCTGACGTACCCTAAAATATTTCGGGTTTATTTCAGGCAAGTAGCAGAAAACACATAGAAGTTTCATGGTTATGGTGAACGTCAGATAGAAAATACCTGCTTATTTTACCTTCTGTTTTACTTATTTTTTCCTGTTTTATGCCAGAGACCTTGCAGCATATTTCTTCTCCTTGCAAAATTCTAGAAATGTTTCCTTTTTGAGACAGGGTTTGCCTGTGGTCACAGTTGGTCTGAAACTCACTATGTAGATCAGGCTGGCCTCATTCTCACAGAGATTCGATTGCCTCTGTTTCCAAAGTGCTTAGATTAAAGGCATGCACTACCACACCTGGCAAAATTCTATAAATTCTTTGTATGGCAATAGAAAAAAATATTTCGGAAATGGTTGAACACACAGATAGTATTTTCTAGAACTGCCCTTCCACTTCCCAGGGCAAACTTTCAGCACCTTATGGACCTGGAATTCTTCCATGAGGGGATTCTCTTTTCTGTAACTTAGTTACATGCCTGAAGGAGCACAGCCTTGATAAGACAGATTTTCAGTATTGTAAACTAGTTCTTGCAAAGCATGTAAGATTGCTAAGCCTAGTTTTCTCTACCTATTTTAAAACTAATGCTGTGGGGCCGTCTTTTAAACTTGGGCAAAGCTGGGTGTACATTTTTTTTCCTTTGAGGAACATCATCATAACAATTAATTTCTATTTCAATTTGACTGGAGGGAGAAATGAAAACTGAGGGATGCGTCTCAGTCCATTAGGCACTTTAAAGTCTTTTCTGTAACACAAGATTTACCTCTTGTCTATTTTATGTGAGTTATTTAGACTCCCTTTTGAAGTATGGCTGCTTGAATTAACTATTTTAGTACATTTTATATTGCTTTAACAAAATTCCCAAAATGAGATTATGCATAAAGAATAGAAGTTTATTTGCCTCATTGCTCTGGAAGCTGGGAAGTCCAAGAACGTGGTTCCGACATGACATTTATTCCTCATCTCATCTTGAGAGGGCTTGCACTGCACATAATCTCATGGGGGACATCTCTCTTCAAGGAATAGCAAGGATGCCAACTCACGTTTCTCTCCTCCTCATAAAGCCATAAAGATATCATAATTTGGATTTTGTGAAAGTTCTCTTCTGTGTCAGTTGAAATGACCATGGGCTTTTTGTTCTTGAGCTCTTTTGTGTGATGAACTAATTTATGTATATTGAACCATCTTTGCATGTTGGAATGAAGCCAACTTGATACTGGACCTCTTTCCTATCCATCCAGGAATATTAACTGGCTTGATCTTGTGCAGGTCTTATGCAGTCACTCACAATCCTGTCATATCAAGAAATCACTGTTTTGCAGCTGTCTTCTTAGTTCTTTGGCTCTTACAATCTTTCCTCTACCTCTTCTGCAATTATCCCTGAACATTGGAGGTAGGAGTTATGATATAAATGTCCCATTTAGGGCTGAGCATGTCACAGTCACATATTTTCTACAGTTTGGCTAGTTGTGACTCTTTGAATTTTAGTCAACATCCATTGCACAAAGAATCTTTTCTAATGAGGGCAGAGTGCTATACTCATATAAGCTATAAATATACTCATGAAGGTATAAATATAATGATTAAGAAGACAGCTTGACATTATGTCCAGTTAGCAAAAATAACAGAAGCCGGAGCTATCCTAGGGCCTATGTCATATTGAGCTACAAGTTTTTGGTCCAGTTTTAAGTGGGAGGTATGAGCGCCACCCTGCGGTACAGGCCTTAAATCAAATCAGTAAATAGTTGGTTACTCTCAGAACATTCATGCCGTTACTTCACAATGGGCATATATCTCCAGGTTGATTGTCATTATAGTTCAGTGTTGACAGATAGATAGGCATGTTGGTGACTTTTCTCCCCATGCAGCCATCACAGTGCCTTTGGCATCATGAATTATAGTCAGTAAGAGGTGCCCTGGTATTTTAATAGAAAATCAATTCCTATAAAACTGGAGGAAATGTTATTGCTCCTTAATTGGACATTTATATTCACAGTCTGTATTTGAAAACTATTTCAGCTTTCAAGTAAGAACAGTGTTCAATCAGGCACCTGATTTAACCACAAAATAGTTATCTCAAACATTAAACAGAAAATAACAATCTGATCAGGAAAAATTAACTCATCAGAGTTCTATAGCGAGAAACATAACAAGATGAGGATTATGTCTGACAGAAGACAAATAATGGATTTTTATTAACATTGGTCACCAGAGACTATGTGAGCTGTTGGCCATGCAAGCTCATACCTTAGACTCACTCTTCAAAATTTTCTGTTATCATGTAACCCTCAGAAAGCAAAGTTCTTACCAGTGATGGTAGAATTTTCCATGCTGATTGTGCCTAATGATTTGTCCAAACTAGTTTTCACATTTCCTAAGTAATAGCATACTTAGAATTTTTCAGGGCATCACTATATTATTTCAGTAATCACATTGCCAGCAAACTATTAAAATCTTTGAAGAGGTCTTACTTCCTCATATTTTGGTAAGCATCTCCTTTAGAACTAAACACAATCACAAATCTGATTCTTTCTCCCTTGATTCCAACTATTAAATTTGCAAAAGAATTTCTTATTTTGCTTTTCTATGTCATCATAAAGAAGTAGGTCAGTTGACCTTCTACTTAAGAGAGTAGATTAGACAAAGAGGATAGGCATTCTTTAAGAACACAGTTAACTACTTAATTTTCTCAAGTAGGTTTTCTACTGTTAGTTATTCATTTGAATAAAAAATACCACACACTCCTATGCAGGACAAAAACTACTTAAAATTAACATGTAGCAAATCAATATATATTTAGGCATAAATGAGTAGTCATAAAAGTTGGAAGAGAGGCCATCTTTTCAACTTTGCCTAATACTTAGCTACCAGTTTTAGTATGTAAATACATTACAATAATGAGTAACTAATGTGCTTCATTTTCAATAAAATGTATCAATGTATGACCCATTAAATTAATAAAAAGGGAGATATGTATGTTCTCCTCCAAGTGTGTGATATCTGCTGCACTTGATGGTGTTGTCATTTGCTGTTCTCAATAATCTTAGCTTTCTTTCAATGACATGTCTATGACTAATATTAAGCATCCTCTGAACCATGTGTGATCCAAGCATGAAGTAATGTTCCTACTGTCAGAAACATGGCTTCACTTGCACAAGTTTTACCAAAGCCAACATCAAGTTTCATAAATAATGTTGATGATAATATAGGGAAAAAATCTGTCTCTGTGTAGCCCTGGTGAAGAGATTTCAAAATAGTATGCGATTTCAAAGCTATACTCAGTTGAATTTGTATCATAATGTGCATCACCAAATACAGGAACTAATTACATTTTTCTGCTTAATATAAACTGATTATTTGGGGGTTAGTCTGGGGACCTCTGAACATGACATGGCTGTCGCACACATGAACTCACAACAGTTGTGGTTAACTGCACAAACCAGCAAGAGATCAAATCAGCTAAAATTTCTAGTATGGAGTTGGGGGTGTGGGAGGAGGGGCTTCTGATACCCCACCCCTAGTTGAGGAGCTAATGGCAGTGGATGATTACCCTACTGAGGGACGATGCATCAATTTTTGTAGGTGGAGCAGTCTTGGGTAAGTAGTCCCTGTTGGAATGGAAGCATCCACATCCATGTGCACATGAGAAACACTAATTGGAATCAGTGGATTACGAAAAAAAGGTCATGAAGTTGGGAATGAGACCCTGGGGAGAGTTAGAGGAAGGGAGTGGGTGGGTGGACATCACTAAGATTTAGTTTATAAGTGTATGAAAATTTCAAGGACTATGAAGAACTATGAGATAATTGAGTGAATCTTTCTCTTTCTTTCTTTCTTTCTTTTTTCTTTCTTTCTCTTTCTTCTTTCTTTTCTTTGGTCTTTTTGAGTCAGGGTCTCCCTGCAACCATAGCTGGCCTAGAACTTGCTATGTAGACTAGGCTGACCTCCATTTCACACCACTTGTCTCTGCCTCCTGATTGCTGAAATTAAAGGTATGTAATACCATACCAGGCTTAAATAAATAATTCTTATTTAAAGTCATTCCCCCAAAACAAAACCAAACCAAACCAGATGAAAGATCTGTGTTTGGTAGATGACCAAATTTCCTTTAAGGGGGTGTCAACTCTTTCATCATTATTTTAGAGCTTTCATAGGACAGACTTCTACTGGCCCTTTACTGATTAGTATTTTTGTTGTTCTTTTTGTTCTATGAGGCAGGGTCTCCCTGTAGTCCCAGCTGGACTGGAACTCACTATGTAAACCAGATCAGCCTCAATCTCATAGAGCTCTATCTGCTTGCCTCTTATTCCAGAGTGCCTGGACTAAAGCTGTGAGAGACCACATCTGGCTACTGGTTAGTTTAGTTTTTATAGTCACCTTGACAAAACTACTGTCACTTAGGAAGAGGGAACTTCAACTGAAAAACTGCCACCACTGGATTGACCTGTGGGGAGCTCTCTTGATTGATATTTGATGTGGGAGAGGCCAGGCCACTGTAGACAGCATTATTCCTGAGGCAGGTGGGCCTAAAGCTACAAGAGGGCAAGCTGAGAAGCCAAAGAGATCGCACCAGTAAGCAGCATTTCTCCAGGGTTTCTGCCTCCAGGTTCTAGTTTTGAGTTCTGACCTACCCGACTTCCCCCAAAGATGGACTGTGATTATGAAGCATAAGGTGGAATAAACAATTTCCTCCAAAAGTTTCTTTGGTTATGGTGTTAATCAAGACTACAGAAAACAAATTAGGACAGGCCCTCATCCCACTGATAGTTTGCTCATCTCATTAAAGTGTTGCCTCATCTAGTGACAATTCACTTCTTAAATATAATAGAGAATCATTAGGAACTCTCCATTCTGACTAGCTATCATCCAAAGTCTTTTCCTTAAACATTGCCTTGAGTGAACTCTGAGAATTTTAACTTACAGTCGCTTGACTGTTCCGTCATTGGACTCGTGGAGATTTGTGCTATATTTACATAACTGTTCAGCATCTCAGCAAAGATACAACAGTGTTGCTTACAATATTTCTGGAGCGCCTTTTCCCTGTTTAAATCTTTGTTCTTAAGAGTTATTCCTGTAATTTCCAGCTTCTTGTGTCTTTTCAATGTCTCATTTATTTTTCTCATCCCTTTGATATTGTTGTGTTCCTTTTGTATTTACTGCTTTGTGTAGTTGTACATAAAATTGGGAGTAGTTAGCAGGTCAGAGCAATTATAAGACCTCTCTTAGAGATTGGTCTTAAGTTGCCTTTTGTTGCAGTCTGGAAAACATTTTTGTCTATTTTATAGTTCTGTTGTTGTTCCTTACTTGAAATCTAACCCTCCCTAAAATATCATGGCTAAAATATAAAGTTGTATTTATTTTTATAATACCATTCCAAAATCATGATAAGGGTTTATTTCTAGATCTTTTAAACTCTGTGTATAATCAAATCTATACTTATAAATCCAATTTATTGTGAGCTGCTCTTTGGGGGAAATAATTATGAGAAGTGGGATGGAAATGACTGCAAAATGATAAAAATAATTCAAATGTGCATAATAAAAATATGGCCTGACATATGAGAAAACACTGAGAACCCTCAATGTAAGAGCAACTTCAAAAACACATCAAAAGATGCTTTAAATGTGTAGAAAGACAAGATAATACATTTTGGAATAATTTCTGAATACTCTGAACAATATAATGGGAACTCTGTCCTCACAGACATAAGAGAGACAGAAAATATTAAACAAATACTGTAAACTTATAAAACCTCCAAATTTGAGTGCGTATTTCAAGGAGCAAAGAATAGAAATATAAACTAGCTAGAATATAAATATCTAGAAATGAAATTTCTGTTCTCCAGTGGAAAAAGAATTTTTTGATTGCTTAGGATGTAGAAGAAGATATTAGAATGGGGATTCTTGACAGTAGAGAACGAAAGGTAAATTTTTGAGATGAAATAAATTTTATTTGCCTTAGTTTAGAAAAAAATACTCAAAATATTGAAAACATAATAATCCTTAGTCTCTTCCAATATCACACTTTATAACTGTTTGTGTGTAAATATGATTGGTGGAAATTCTTTCATTCTCTGTGACAGAAATCATAGAAAGTTCATATGTGGTCATCTACCTGATCATGGACGTTCTAGACGAAATGAGCTTTGGATTATAGTTGGAAGCTTTTTGAACTTTAATTATTAGATCCTATCTAATGTAGCAAACATATTATCTGTTCTGTGTATTATTCAGAATAAATTAAGAAGAGTCATAATAATATAGACCAATTCTTCTTAGAATATAATTGAATTGTGTTAATATAGTATATATCCCTTATTCTCATACATCTACGAATATGTGGATATACACACATATGTGCAGAGATTCGGACATGCTCTTGGTGTGTCAGCAATGTGGTAAATAAAGTCCTGGTATATTCTTTCAGTCTTTAAAAAATACTTTAAAAAATATATATGTAAAAGTTTAAGACCAAGCAGACCAAAACCCAGCATAGAACTGTGGACAACAGGTGCCAATCTTAGTCAAAGAACTATTGACAACTGATTGCTGCTGGGTGAGGAAGTGATAACCGTCTTAAAGGGAGGTACTCTACACAGGCTGCTTAGACTCCAGAGGATGAACTTGCATTGAGGGACATCTGGTGACACTAACTTGACTGGATAGGCCTTGACACAAATGACAGAATGCATGAACTCCAGTGGTGGTGGGGGGTTGTGGGATGTGCCAATGGGGAAGTGGGTATAAAGTTGATTAAGATGTTTTGTATGAAATACACAAAAATTCAATAGTAAATTTATCAAAAAAGTCCAAGGCCATGCCCTGCATTCCCCAGTACTATACTAAACTCAAGGACTTTAGAAATGCCAAGACGAAGTACCTACTTAGCCTATCTCTTAGATCTGTCACTTGGATTATTCTCCTCCCCTCTAAGAAATTTTAGTTTTAGTAAATTTCTCAAAACACTTTACCAACAATACCCCCTGATGCATACAGTACTCATGCACTGAATGATAAGCATTCTTCCTTTGGCTCTTCCATAATGTCCTTGTTTGTAAATGAGACATGAAAGATGTGTTTCTGTGGTTTGAGAAGTGCCTGTGCCTCAAATAAATATTTTGAATAATACAATACCAAGTTTTGTGTCTAATTATCTTATGTTGCATCATTCATGATTAAGTCATGTTCACTCCTAAAATAATAACTCTATAAAGGGATTTAAGGATTCTGTCTCAGGTACACACACATTGGGAAATGCTCAGCTTTCATAACCTATGAGGACATAAGCTAGCAAATATATGATGGCTGTGTGATGATGCCATGAATCTTAGACACACATTTGACTAAAACTTCATGAGACACTCTATAATACCAGGAATATATTAACAGTCATTTAAATAACCAAAGGAGAAATTGCTCGAGGGTGAATTTTACACTATTATCTTTTTCTATAAACTTTTTGCATATGGTGAATAAAAACACCAAAACAATACATTGCTTCCAAAAATCTAATCATATCCTAGATCAAAACTCAAGCAGGACTGCACAAAAGCTAGGATGCAGGGAAGCAGAATTTGCAGTTGTTGACCTCTAATATAAAATCACAACAGCAGATAAAGAAACAGAAAAGTGTGACTTTGAATGAGGAGCATAATGATTCCTCTCTGTGAGTTTTTATTTCCTTTTGTGTTATTGTCCCCTCCCCAAAGATATTATCATTTTCTATGGTTCAAGTTCATTTATTTCCTTTAAAAGTATTAGGCAGAATATGGTGGTTTGAATGAGAATGCCCTCCATAGGCTCCATGTATTTGAACCATATGGTCTCCAGTTGGTGGCGTCGTTTTGGGAGGTTTTAGGAGGTGTGGTCTTGGTGGAGGAAGTATTTTATCACAACAACATAAAAGTAAGTAATACAGAAGTTTGTACTGGAGAGTGAGCTGTTGGCTGTGAAGAACCTGACCATGTGGGTTTTTGGAGGAATGTGGAAGACTTTGGAAGTTTGGACTAGAAAAGCAACTGAATGCTGTAAGCAGAGCTAAATGGGCTGTTCTTGTAGCAACCTGAAAGGAAGTGGTGCTGAGAGCAAAGTAGTTCAAGAGGGAAATGAGGAAGTCCAAAGTCTACACCCAGCCAACAGCCAAACTTGGCAGTGTTGTTCACATGATGCTGGCTTTAAAGACGTAAGAGAAGCAAGAGTGAAGGATGCATTGGTTCATCCTCTGTGGTTTCAGCGGCCAGGTAGTGTGCAGCAGGGGAGTCCTGAATAATGAAGTTCCTGATAGGCCGTTGTGTGAATATGTGAAAGAGAAACCTAGTTGACAGTGAAGACCCCAGGAAGACATTGGAGATGCCAGACCCATAAGACATATGCTGAGGAGAGCTGCATACAGGGAGTAGTACCAGCCCAAGAGAGAGATGCATGTTGGACACAGCAAAGCTGGAGGGGCTTAGCCACCTAAGCTCTCTAGAAGTAAAGTCCCAGAAGTCAGACATGGAACTACTGGATTTAGTGCTTGCCCTGCTGGGTTTCAGGCTTGTTTTGGTCCAGTGTTTCCTTACTATGCCCCCATTCCTCCCTTTTGGAATGGGAATGTGTATTTGATTACACTGTATATAGGAAGTATGTAATTTCTCTTGATTTTATAGGCATTTACAGTTAAGAGATTTCCTTAACTTTCAGAAGAGACTTTGGATTCTGGACTTTTCAATAATATTGAGACTTGTAATGACCATTGGAACTTTCAAGGTAGACTAAATACATCTTGCATTTTAAATCATCATGAGCTTATAGAGGTCAGGGAATGTTGTGGTTTAAATGAGAATGTCTCATATAGGGTCCATGTATTGGACATTTTGTCCCAGTTAGTGGTGCTGTTTGGGAGGTTTTGGGAGGTGTGGCCTTGCTGGAAGAAGTGTATCGCTGGTGATGGGCTTTGAGTGTTCTTAAACCTTGCAAGATTTCCAGTCACTTTCCCTGCTTCCTTTGTCTTCTTGAAATGGTGAGCACTCCACTTTCTGCTCTGGCCACCTCCTTCCACCATGCTTCCCCACTGTGATAGACTCTGATTCATCTGTACCCTTAAGCTCAAATAAACTCTTCCTTTTACAAGTTTCCTTGGTCATGTTTTTTTTTTTTTTTTATCAGAGAAACAGAAAAGTAACTGATACTCAGAACCATGGCAGAATTTTCCTATAACTGATTTGGTCCCAAAATTGATCTGAAAATTGACTAAGTGCTCTTTAACACTAAGATTTCCTGTCTGGCTGGAGAAAATAGACATTTGTTATTTCAATACCATGTGACTTAAGTGAAGCCTTGCTTGGCCCTCATCTTTCCATGCACTTTTCTGGAACCCCAAAGTGGTTTCCTCATGTTCACTGATCAATTCTCAGCTGATGGATCAAGGGGAAGCCTTCCATACCACTGAAATTCTCTCTGTGCAAATCCCTTCTGAGATTCTGTGTCATCAACTCCATCAATGGGCATTTGTATTTCCCCGAAGCTCAGTATGCCCCCTGTATCCATGGACCCTCTGTTTCTCTACGTACACCTGGGAAACTCCCCATACTGTAGTCTTGAGCAATCAGAGGAAATCTTTTTATTTCAATCTCTCAGTTACTCAGCCTTTCTCCTTGGCTGATGTATAATGTCTTGGAATATTTTCTTTCATACATTTTGTCTACACTTACATATTTGGAGTAGATGGCTGTATCTTGTTGTGATTACTCCATCTTAGTCAAGAGTGGAAAATTAAAAACTAGACTTTTTAATTTGCAGTAATTTTCACATATTTAATTTTTTCCACGAACAAGCAGGTATTCTTAGTTGAACATAAACTTCAAATTAGTATTCTTTCTATCTCTGATATTCATTTACTTACATAAATCCCAGTGGCTTGGAGGTAATTAGACAGCAGATGGTTCAGTTCAAATCAATTAAACGGAATGCTATGTGCCGCGAATACCTGGGACTTTCAAAGTGTGTGTTCAAAAATGCAGTTCTCCTAACAGCATCCATTAGGCTCTTGATGGTCCTCTATAAAGTTTGGCTACAACACCTAAAACTTATTATTTCTATCATTTTAATTTACATATAAAGTAACCAAAAGAATAAAACAAAAACAGTGATTATATTTAATATTCATTGTGTCATGCGTTTATTATCCAGATTTTTATTTAGTTATTTCATAATAACATTTTGTAAAATTTACCTTCAATGATTTTGAAATTTAACTATACTCGCTATGCTCTGTAATGAAAATAAAACAAGACAAATAAAAACCCTTATTTTTCTTGAGATTTTCTACTTTTTGTCCATCATTTCCCAATTTCTTTTGGTCCTAGTCTCTGTAATCATTGTTCAGTCCTCTTTTATGATTAATATTATTTTAGCTTCCATTTTAGGGACAACATGCAGCATTTGTCACTTTGTTCCAAAATCATTTTGCTTAGAAAAATTTTCTCCAATTTCATCCATCTTAATATCAATGATAGAATTTCCCTCTTTTCAAAGGCTGAGTGATACTCTATTGTATATGTACACAACAGCATGTTGCATTTTGTTAATTCATCTGTTGACAGCATAGGTCTTTGCTTTTGTGACTGTTCACTACAGTGACTATGAATGCAGATACCACTCTACACTAATTCAAGTACTGTCAGTGAATACTTTGGAAGTAGGATTGTTTATCATATCATAGTTTGATGGAAGAACTTCCACACACTTCTCTATAATAGCTATATTAACTTTATGTGCTTTGAACTAACTAGGCTTTCCTTTTTCTCTACATCTTTTCCAATACTTGTTTTCTTTTGTCTTTTTGATAATAGCCACTCCAACTTGTCTTATGTAGTTTCAAACTATGTTTTTTATTAGCATTTTCCTAAAGCTTAATAACGTTGAGCACCTTTTCACACATCTGACCATTTCATTTTTTAATGAGAAATGTCTCTTCAGGTTTAAGTCCTTTGTTCATTATTTAATTAATTTTTTTTTGTTTTGTGGCTATGACATTTTGAGTTATTGTATATTTAGAATGTTAATACCTCAGAGGTATTACCTGTCAATGTTTTCTCCCAGTGTATAGTTTTTTTTTTTTTTCTGTACTGCGTTACTTAACATTCACCTGCTCTTACCCACTCTATATGCAAATTTTCAACTCAGTGTGGATTGGAGACATGAACATAATGCCTAAAACAGTAACATTTTAGAAGTAAGTCTTGGAGGAAATCTCTAAATGTTAGCAAAGGCTATGATTTCACAGGCAGGACCCTCAAAGCTCAGTTAACAAAAGGAGAAGTGAATAAAAAGCATCACACTAAAAAGCTTCTGCATAGCAAGGGAAACTAGTAACAGCATTATATACATATATTTTATTAGCATTTTATTTTTATTATTTTTATTTTGTTTTATGTGTGTGAGTGTAATGCATGCATGCACGTAAGTGCACCCGTGTCGTGCAATGCTCACAGAGGTCAGAAAAGGGTTTCAGAACCCCTGGAACTGGAGTTATGGATGATTGGTAGACTCCATGTGGGTGCTGGGAATTGAACCTGGGTCCTGTTCAAAAGCAGCCAGTGCTCTTACTCACTGAACCATCTCTCCAGCCCCTATTAACAGCGTTTTTAGGGAATCAATCAAAAATGCTCTTTTCACAAGCACTCACTACTTCTGTGATGTTTTCATTTCTCTCAAATATGTTTTTCATTTTATTCTTGAAAAATACACAGGAAATAACTATTTTATTTTATTTTCATTTAAATTTTTTTAACTTTTACAAAAACTTTATTGAGAATTTCAAACATGCATATAAGATGTTTTTATCAAATCCATGCCCACTCCCTCCCAACACCTCCCATATCTCCCCATCACTTTTTTCTTTTTCTTTTTTTTTCTTTTTGCATTTATTTAGGTTTCCCTGTAGCCCCAGCTGGTCTGGAACTCACCATGTAGACCAGGCTGCTCTCTAACTCACAAAGATCTGTGGATTAGATACAAGTTCCCAAATACTTTTGACATTTTTGGCCTTTGGAACAGAGTATGTTGCTAAGGTCTGAACCTACCCTCTCAGGCCGAAAATAACTATTTTAATAGCTACTGAAGGAGGATAAGAGAGTAATGAGGTGAATTTAGATCAAAATATATACATGCAAAACCTAAAAGTAGACATGTTTGTTTTAAGAAGCTACACAAATTTCTGGGTAATGAAGAAAATGGGAATTTATGCGATAGTATAATTCTGTGCTTTATTTCCTGTATATGACAATCCCTAAAAGTTAAAATCTGTTTTAATCCATAATATTCCTCTATAGTACCTACACAGTAATCTTTAGTTATATGTACATAATTACACTGTTTTTTTAATTTAATGACACTTAACCCACTTTAGTAGATATGAAAGTTTTATACAAAGCACATACAGATGAAAGAGGCACTATGCTGACATTAAGCTTCTCTTAACTTGCTATAATGTTCATTTGTATTTGAGGGCAATACTTTCCTTGCCTATAGGTTAACTGTGGATATCAACTGAGACATGTTTAATGATATTTGAACAGTACCCCAAATAAATAAGTGCATACTAAATTGTTATTTTAAACTAATACCATATTGACTCATATAATTCCATCTTATTAATTCCACCTAATTTTAAAATTATCTGGGACTTTTTAAATGACAATCATATAAAATCAAAACATATTTAACAGAATAACAAAAGTTAGACTCATAAAAGCAAAATAATCCAGTACTAAACTAATTTATAAAAATGGGTAGAATGTGGGCTGGAGAGATGTCTCAGTGGTTAAGAGAATTGGCTTCTCTTGCAGAGGACCTGGGTTTGGTTCCCAGCACCCACATGGCAGCTAACAACTGTCCATAACTCCAGTTCCAGGGGAATTCTACTCTCTCTTCTGAGCTCCACAGGCATTGCAAGACATGTGTGCACTTGCATACATGCAGGCGATACATTCATACACATAAAATAAAAATAATAACATAAAAAATGGGTAGAAGAATATGACTGATATTGGTATAGAACATTTTGACAGTCAAATGTAGAAATACTAAGTAGTCAAAAGACATATTTACTATATTTAAAAATATATTTTATTTATTTTTAATTTTATGTGTAGGTTTTGCCTGTATGTTAGTGCACCTGTGTGCAATGCATGCAGAGGCCATCAGATCCCCAGAAACTGGAATTATGAATGGTTGTTAGCTGCCATGTGGGTGCTAGGAACTGAACCTGGTTCTTCTGGAAGACCAAGTATTCTTCACCTCTGAGACATCTCTCCAGCCCCAGGTTAAATCTCTTTTTAAACAATTCATCAAATATTTACTTAGTGAACAAAGATGAGATGACAACAATCTATGTCTTCAAGGATGTCACATGCTTGACATGGAGGTGCTTACAGGGACAGTTATGACTGGTAGATGCCATGACAGTATAAACACACACAGAGTTCCCAGCTTGACTTAGAGTGTGAGGAAGACCAGAAGAGAGGACATCATGTCTGACTTAAAGGATGAAAAAGAGTGAGGCTGGTAATGAAAGGCAAGAAGAACATGAACAGAAGGAAGGATGCTTGAGTCAAAATGCTCCTCAATTCCTAGAGCAACAGCCTTGTGGTGTTGAGCTGCAGGAGGTGAGCCTGGACAGGAAGATAGATTCCAGGTACCTGAAGTCTCATAAACATGCAACAAGGGAAACAATTTAGTTTTGAGATTATTTTTCCTAGGACTTGGTAGAAGTATTGTGTCTTGGTAATAAAAAATGAAATAAAACATAGGACATATAAAAGATAAAATCCAGGCATTGCTTTAGAACACAGCCATTATATCATGGAAATACAGATCTTGAAACTAGAATAGACTTTTGAGATTACTGTACCCTATTATCTCAACTTGCAAATGAGAACATGTAGGTCCAAAGCCTAGTTTCACATATGTATGCATGCAAACACAAGCCACTACTCTCCCAAGTCCACTGAGCAGCATTATGAATGTCCACATTGCAAGTGGAAAAATCAGAATAAAACCTGAAAATAAAATGTACAGTTTAGAAGAAAATGAATATGATAGAGTTCAACTTTATGTTTCGATTACTTTCTATATTCTGAGAGCAGTAAACTCAAGAGCATTTGTTTTAATATCATAATAGTTTATACAGATGAAGTTGACAGGGGGAAGGAAAGTTTAGCAATCCCCAAATTATGGACATATATATTATTTATGGTATAAAAGTAGCACAGCGCTTATTAACTTAATTTTCTTTCTTGCTGATAATTCCAAAAGATCATATGTATATTTAAACACACACACACACACACACACACACACACTCACATGCACACGCATGTGGACAAATAATTTAAACTCCTGAATTTATATCAAATCTATATATTGTTTATTTGTTTGTCTGAGACAGCATCTCCCTGTAGCCCCAGCTAGTCTTCAGTTGCTATGTAGACCACACTGGCCTCAACTTCACAGAGACCTACCTGTCTCTGCCTCCTAAGTGCTGGGATTAAAGGCATAAGAAACCATGCCCCTGGCAAATCTATGTTTTTTTAAAGTTTTATTGTTTTAACAGCTATTCAATATTTTGTGTGTGCTCATGTCTCTCTCTCTCTCTCTCTCTCTCTCTCTCTCTCTCTCTCTCTCTCCTCTCTGTGTATGTACCCACATGTGTGTAGAGGTCAGGGATTACTCACCACTCAGTTCTCTCCTTCCACCATGTTGGTTCCAGGGATCACCCTGAGTTTGTCAGCTTGGCAGTGAGTGCCTTTACTCACTAATCCTTCTCAGTGGATCTAAATCTGTCTTGATTCCAAATCTTTTTAAAGATTTATGCTAACTTTATCAAAGAAAATGACATCCGAGCTGGAGAAATGGTTCATTGATTAGGAGCACTGGCTGTTCTTGCAGAGAACCCGGGTTTGATTCCCAGTACCCACACTGATAGGGTTCAGATCCAGGTGACCCGAGACTCAGAAACCATAAGGCTCCTAAGAGGAACTGAGTCAACCAATTCCTGGCCACCTGCAAGCTAACAAAAGCAGCTCCGGGAATTAATGACCAATGTGTTGTGATCACCAGCGCATGCTCCACGGGCTGACAAATAGGTTTCCCAAGCCCTTAGATGTAATTAGTTCCTGGAACCCTGTAATTGTAGAAAACATGTTTGACAGTAGATGTTTTCCTCAACAAGTTTCACCAGATACAGACCCAAGCCCTCCCTGAACAAGTAGGCCCCCAAAACAGCCCCAAACAGCAGAAAAATAATCTCTTTTTCTGCATTCTGTCCCTTTATAAGCTACCCCCTGCAGCCATTAGGCTGCTGGTTCTTCCTCACACCCGAGTTGAGAACCAGCCCCACAAACCCCTTAAACTCTCACTTTGCCAGAGTCCTCTGTTTCTGTATTGCCGCGAAGCCGACCCCTGCCACCTTTTTTTTTTTTAATCTAACACACATGTAACTCCAGTTCTAGGGGATCCAATGCCCCTTCTGAATTCTCTGGGTATTGTATGACATGGGTGCACTTGCATACATGTAGGGAATACACTCATACACATAAAACAATAAATAAAATATTTCCAAAAAAAAAGGAAAAAGAAAATGAAACCCAGTACTTTGGGAGTTGAATTCATCATCCCCACACCTATTTTTCTGTCTCAGAAGGACATCATTACCATCTGATGAAGCACAAACCTTGGGAGAGCATCCTTACCCACATTTCTCAACTCCAAATCCAAGAAGCCAGCTGATGCCTCAGTTATCTCCACCCACTCTGAATTCTTGCTTTACCTTATTTTATTATTAAAAAATATTTTCTTAGCATTGCTTTCTTTAAGAAGCAACATGCTGGACTGGAGAAATGCTTCAGCAGTTAAGAATATTGACTGCTCTTTCAGAGGACCCATGTTTGAGTCCAGCACCCACAAGGAAGCTAACAACCTTCCATAACTCCTGTTACATGGGAACTGATGCCCTCTTCTGATCTCCATGGGCATTGCATGATACGGGTGCACTTACATACATGCAGGCATAGCACTCGTACACATAAAATAAAAGTAATAAAATGTTAAAAAAGAAATAACATGATCACATTGAAGGATTTTGTATAGGTTGGAGAATTTGGAAAGGGAGGGATGGCAAACTCGTATTATAAGAAAAGTGACATTTCACATTATTGTTGAAACATGGTAGTACAGTTCTGTTGGTAAACATATAGAATTTCAAATTTATATTCTAAGATATTATTACATATTTTTTAGTTTGAGGATTATATCAGTTTAGTTTTCACAGCACTTCCTGTTTCTTATTTTCCTAACTGTGGTTTTTGTCTCTTGAAGTTCAGTTAGCCACAGGTGAAAACTTCCTGGCTCTGTAGAAGAGTAGTAGGAAAATAATGGAGAACCTCTTGGTTCCTGGTAATAGGAGAGGTTCAACACCATGGTCTGGATACCCAGGACCACGTGTGGAGTGAGGACCACAGCTGGGCCTCAGTGGAGGTGGGAGGTCTGTTCCAGAAAGTCAGAGAGTTCCATTTCTTTATGCCTTCCTACACTTGCACTTCTACATTCCCTGGTCACTCACATTTGCACCAGAGTTGCTGCAATCCACTTTTCACATTCTCTAATAAGATATGAGCAAGTTATTCTCTGCATTATAAACAAATATGAATTCTGTTCATCTGTAGGAAATATTCCAATCTCTTTCACATGGACTCACACTCACAAACTCTAATATTCTTGCTTGCTTGGGAAGTAAATATTTGTGAGTACCAAGCATGTATCAAACTGTCCCAGTCAATATTTCTATTTCTAGTTGTAGTAGGCTTTTTTTCCTCCATAAAATGTATTCTTCTAGGTGTGGTAGAGATATTTCATTTGGTAAAGTGATTATATCAAAAGAATGAAGACCAGATGCAAAAGTCTCCGTGTGTGATTGGATGATTGTTCCCATCCTTAAGATGGGAAGAGACAAGACAATCTCTAGGGTGTGCTGGGCAGCCAGCTCAACTTATCAGTGAGTCTCAGGTTCTGCTGAAAGACACTGTCTCTAAAACAAGGTGGACTACTTGCCTTACACACATATGTGCATACAAATACTTGTGTGTTTGTGCACTCATGTGTACCCACACATATAAACTTTTGCACACATACATACACAGAAAGAAAGAAAATAGGCTCTTCTGAGAATAAATATGATTTGCATATGAAAACTTTAAAATGATCTTATTAGTTAAAATATCTGATGAGTTAATAAGTAATTTCTCGACCAAACGAGAAAGCCAAACTTAATGACATAGATCATATATCTTAAAGCAGTTTTTCCCCCCTTCAGGGGCAAAAAAATCAAGTTACAGAACTGATTTCGGTGTTTAGGAAACAGGTGTCCGAATTCTGGAGTTTTCTGAATTCTTATTTCAACACTGAACTTGGATTCTGAAGATAATTCATTTTAGTAAAGACTAACCAGAAATAAATCAATTTCTTCCCATACTTCAGAGACATTCAGAGAGAATTTTTCTGACTCTGAACAGAAAAAGGCAAAACCAGACAGCGATCCCTAAGGCCACATTGATGCAAAGATACAGGGAATTTCTGGCATGCTCCTGCCCGTTCCCAGCTATTTTTCCCTTCCTCGCCCTTCACCCTTCCTATTCTCTTTTTCCTGTGGATAGTTTCACTTTTACTTTCATATGATCTGTAAATATGCAATTTCATGTATCTCTATAAAGTTTAGGACCCACAAATGGAAGACAACATTTTATTTGTCTCTCTGAGACTGCTCTGATAAGCTTAATGAGATCATCTTTGGTTGCATCCATTTGTAATTTGCAAATGATACAACACTATTCTTCTTTATGGCTGAAAAATCCATATATAAAGTTTTTCTGTTGAAGTATGCCTAAGCTGCTTTCCATGCCTTAGTCATTGTGAATAGTGCTTCAATAAACATTGATATACAAATATATGTGATATATTGACTTGGAATTTTTCAGATAAATACTCCCGAGTAGTGTAGCTGGGTACAATGGCAGGACGGTTTTTAGTTTCTGAGGACCCTCCATACCAATTCCCATAGTGACTGGGCTAGTTTACACTGTCAACAGCAGTGTGCAAGGGTTCCCGTTTGTGCACAGGCTTACCAACATTTATTGTTACTTCCTTCCTTAATCATTTTTAATTTGCATTTTCTGATGGCTAGTGGCCTCAAACACTTTTCATGTTTAATGGCCATTTGTATTTCCTCTTTGAAAACTGGCAGATAGTTTAATGATGAAGGGGTTTACTCATCTACTGATGCTCTTTGATTTGTACTCCACTTTTGATCACTGGGATTTCTGTTGGTACTTCAAGTGGTTTCACAGTTAGAGATTTAATTCCCAGGAGAGAAACAAACAGAGCTTCTTTATCCTGGGCCCTAAGGAATTCCTTTTATTGACAGTGGGAATAGTGCAGTAATAGCTCATCAAACACACAATGAAAGGAGCTATTATGAACAAAACCCAGTGGAAACAGGAGAGAAAAAGAAATAGACCTGTGTCATCTTCAAGCATTCAAAAGACTGGGTTAATATCTTAGGGTAAGCACCCATTCTCCACCCAAAGAAACAAAAGACACAGCAGAGCTCATCATCTGTGAAGCTACAGAATAGTTTTTAAAAATTACTGGGAACAGAGGCACAAAAACACAAATTGTTCAGAATTGAATTAAACAGACATGAAAATAAAGGAGTAAAATGAACAGACTGAGGACTTCCTCCTCCTCCTCATCTTCTTCCTCCTCCTCCTCTTCCTCTTCCTCCTCTTCCTCCTCCTCTTCCTCCTCCTCCTCTTCCTCCTCCTCCTCTTTCTCCTCCTCCTCCTTCCTCCTTTTCCGTCTCTTCCTCTGCCTCCTCCCCTTTCTTCTTTTACAATTCTAGCTTAACATATACCTTTTCTATAATTTCGTCTAAACGTTGAGAAAGAGAGGCATTGAAATGTGTTATATCTTGAGAGAGAATTCAAAAGACATACATGAAGTTTAATACACACACACACACACATTCATTAATATGCAAAATAAGTTCCTAAAAGGGCAATGTCCACATGTGCTTGCATGAGGGGCTATTACCATGCTGGGAAATGCGAATTTTAAATTATGTTTTTCATTATTTCAACATTTCTGTACATTGTAGGGCTAAAGTACTAACAAAATTAGTGTGTTTTACTCTAAAAAATAAATTTTTAAAAGAGAGGTAAATGCAGACTATAATCAGCCACACAGACCTGGAAGCATCCTGCAGTGGGGTAAACCTTGTAGAAATCTGCATATTTTATTCTGAATATTAATCATCTGGGGGAAATAAGAAGACAATAACAGCACTGAGCCCAAACTCAGACACATTAAATCAGAACTCATGAATTGCAGGCTGGGCATCCACACTTTTTAAAACTTTGTGGGGAGGATTAAGCCATGCATTGCAAAATCCATCCAGGCAGGACTGTTACCTGTTATTACATCTAGTACTTTCTATGTGAATAAATAAAGGCTTAGTGAATAATGGTGCTCTGAGAAATCAGAGTGTACAATTATGGGTAATTATTCATTCAAAAATTTTCACAGTCTTTTCAAAATGAAATGAAATGAGTATACATTTACCTCTAGTTCTGTATAACCAACTTAAATTTAAAAGAAAACATGATTCATATGATATTATGAACAAAGAGGTCCGTTTCCTTATTTATTGGTTACATGAATATATGTATGCATATTCTGTCTACAATCACACCCCTGTACCTTCTCTTGTTTTCATGGATGAAACTACTTTTAATATTGCAATTTAAGATACAGAATTTTCAATCATCAGATAGCATAGCCATGTATGACCCAGGATTGTTTAATGAATTTCCTGGTCTCTCTCTCTCTCTCTCTCTCTCTCTCTCTCTCTCTCTCTCTCATTTTATTTCATATATGAATACATTGGTTTACTGTGTCTGGGATAGTGTGGCACATTCATTATTCTAATGAATAAACTGACGACCCAGAACAGAATTTCACTCTGGGAATCAAGTGTATTTATACCAAGCTATAAATACACTGGGAGCTCCCAGAATGGTGTTAATAAATTAGACAGCAGAACTTTATTAGGATGCTGCTGGGTCTCCAGGGTGAACTAATACCAAGGGTTGGTGAATATATATATATATATATATTAATCTGGGAAAAGTGATCTGTGAAGTATAATGTTGTATAGAATTATTAGTAACTGCAAGATTATTTGTGCCAGTTTATACTGCAGCACTGTATGTAGTCTAAGTGTCTTTTTGATGGCAGAGATCAGAGCATCTATCTTTAATTATACCATATTTGAGTTATGGTCTTATTAAACTGACCTGCAGTCACATCATCCTTTGATGAATAAAACATGCAGTCGCACAGCTCCCTTAGGGTCTGCTGTGGAAGACATTTAATATAGAATGCATTTTAATATAGAATGCATCATATTTTTGCAGCACTGTTTAGCAGCAAATATGTGAATCAGAAAGTCCTATTTTCATCATTGTGACCTCTTTTTCATTGGGATAAAATGCACATAACACAGGCTTCAACATCATAATTTATTTATTTTTTATGTGTATGGGTATAGCGCCTGCATGTGTGTAAGTGCACCTGTGTTGTGCAGTGCCTGAGGATGTCAGAAGAATGTGTCAAATGCCCTGGAACTGAAGTTATGGGTGGTTGTTAGCTGCCATGTAGGTCCTGGGACTCAGACCAGGGTCCTCTGCAAGAGGAGTCAGTGCTCTTAACTGCTGAGCCATCTCTCCAGTATGGACATTATCATTATTTTAGGTGTACAGTTCAATATAGGTGTTGAACCAAACTTCAGAATTTTTTGTAAAAGCCTTTTTTGTATATCTCCCAAGTAAACAACACTCTCTCCCCTCCACTGAGGCCCTGCAGCTGCCATTCTTTCTTATGTTTCTATGAGTTGGACTTCTTTAGAAACTTCATATCAGTGAGATATGTGGTTTTTTTTTCAGTATATTTGAGTTGACTGAAATAATCATGTCCTCGAGATTCATTCATGCTTTTGCTTGTATCAGAATTTCCTTCCTATTTAAGGATGAATAATATTCTATTATACAGGTGTAGCATAATTAGTTCATTCATTTCTCCAGTAACGTGTGCTTAAATTGCTTCCACTTTTTCACTAAGGTGAATATTGTTTCTATAACTACTTATTGGAGCTCCTTATAATAAGCTTAATCCCAAGTTTATAAATGATCGATCTTTAACTGTGTAGCTGCTTCTCCAAAACTGAGAAGTTCCCTCCAGGAGTGAAGGTTTTAAGACTCAGGAAGTAAATGAAGCTGACAAATCTCAGAAAGTCCCTGAACCTTGTTGTCCATTAGGTTATATGTGCAGTAACACCTGGGAGAGGACAGTCTCACCAGAGGAGCTGCAGGTCACACAAGGAGCTCCAGGGATGCAACATGAACAAGGTGCTCTTCACTGAAGCAGCTGCCTCAGAGTCATCCACGTTCCTATGACTAACTCCTGACCCATAGTATTGTAAGGAACTCCCCAAGGCTCGCTGGTTCACTAAGCTGGGCAAGGGTGGAATGGTTTCAGTGATTTTTTCATCACACCCTATGGGAGATGAATGGATGCTTCTCCAGGAAAAGTCATGCAACAACAGTGACGAAATCTAGTGAATTTCCCCATCTTTGCTGACTATAAAGATTCCAAAGTTTGAGCCAGACTCTTCCAAATCATATTATTGGGGTGTGGTGGGGGATTCCTGTTCATAATAGTCTTAGAAAGAAAATAAAAGCCAAAATATTTTGAGACTTAGGAGATTTAGACATTTAGTGCTATACTGAGTCTTCACAACTTAGATTATGTATGAGAATACCCTAATAACTGACTCCTCATTATTATGAGAAAGATCATCTGTAGCCTTCCCCGACGAAGAAACCTCTAAAATAGGCAGCAGCTATGCTAACCATAATAATTTACTGATCTATTTCTGTGCACTTTACTGAAAGCCGTTTGTTAATATTTATTTCTCAATAAGGAATTCGTTAAGTCTTAGCAGCGTATTCAACTTCATTATTGTAACTTGGATTTCATACTAATATTTATTTTAACCATCAATGCTCAAGGTTAGTTCAGCAACTTTTGGCAACAATTCTCAGAGATGTTTTGGTATTTTCTATGTGTATTAGAAATAATCATGCTATTTAAGGAAAATCAATAAAATATGAAGAACCAAATTATTAATTCATGATACACAATTTCCCATATTTGTATATATAATCCTTTTAAAAATTTTTTTATTTATTTTTATTTTATGTGTATGAATGTTATGCCTTGTCATTCAATGCCGTGTCATTCAATGCCGTGTCATTCAATGCCTGTGGAGGACAGAAGAGGCTGTCAGATTCCCTGGAACTGGAGTTACTGACAGTTGTTAGTTGCCATGTGGGTTCTGGGATTTGAACCTGGGTCTTCGGCAAGAACACTCAGTGTTCTTAACCATTGAGCCATCTCCAAGCCTGTATATATAATCTTATATAAATTATTCATATGGAAATCTATATGCATTTCATCCTGACTATATTTGTAATGTTCCAGGTTGTACAATGCTTCTTTTGTAGAGAACACTCTTCTTGTTTGTATGCATACATATAATTAAAAGTGACTTTATAAACCTATACTCTTCAAAATATTTTAATTAAATATATCATTATACTTTCTGTCAATGCATTATTATAACCATATCTACACATGTTTATTTATATGCACCAATCATATTTTGCCAAGGATTCCAGTATCAAGATATTAGAGTTGCACGGACCACAATTACAAAGATGTTAACTAAATATTTAAGTCTCATTATTAAGTGATCTCAAAAGTCATTTGTTATAGTTTATTCTTCCAAACTGAGCTTATTCTTTATGCAACATATCCTTAAATGGTACATTCATCATTTTGATGCTATGTATATGATAATTTAGTAATAATACTTAAATATTCGTTTCATAGGCACTGGAAGGAAAATCAAGCTATAAAGTTGATTCAACTTTAGTTAACTGGCATTGATTCTTCTGATATTCTGATTTTTATACTAGCTCTAATAACATAAGTAATAATAGCATTTTCTGTTTTCCTATTTCAGATTTTCTCAACACAATTAGAAAAATAGCCAAGGTCAAACATCAATTATTTGAAGTTATTAAGATTTTAATGAGGGGAATTATACCCACAAGGAAATCACACTTGATTTTTTTATCTGAGAGGAAAGAAAATCACACAAAGTCCAGAGTAGTTAGAGGATGAACACGTCAAATAATTTAAATATGTTATTTTTTTGAAAGAAATAATTTAAGATCTATTCTTTGAGAAAAACACTGAAGGTATTCTTATCTAGGGAAAATGAGAAGAGTGGGAGTTAATTGCTGATTTCTCATTATGAAAGAGAAGCATCACATTGCATTTTATCCAGGATGTTAGAAAAAGAAAAGAACAATATTTCTTAACAGAGTTCTAGAAGTCCTTCAACAACATCACCCATGTCAGTTATCTTTCCAGTGCTGTGATAAAATACCTGGGGAGTTAGAGGAGGAAAGATTTATTTTGGTTTATGATTTCATTCACCTTTAATTAGCCCTGGGATGAGGCCAGACACCATGTTGAGATGGCAAAAACAATCATATCAAGAAGAGGATGTAACCTTTAATCCAGGTACTTGGGAGGCAGAGACAAGCAGATCTCTATGAGACCAAGGCTAGCCTGGTATGCAAAGTGAATTCCAGATGGACTGGGGACAAGGAGACCCTGCCAAAGAAAGAAAGAAGAGGGGAAGGGGAGAGTGGAGAAATGAAGAGGAAAGGGAGGGAGAGTGAATGCACCCAAGGATTGATCCATTGATAAGTTTAGCACTCTTGGGATCCAGTTACCTTTCAATAGCACCCCAAGGTGGCAACCCAAATTTGTTTAAAATAAGAGCATTCTGAGGGGACATTTTAAATACAAAATGTAACATCACCTTTCTCCATGTTCCCTTCAGACTGTGTAACAAATTTCCCTCCTCCTAAGAAAAGCACTGTTTTCCCTGCCTGTGTGTATGTATGTATAACATATGTGTGCCTGCTGTCCGACGTGACTGGAACAGGGTGTGAGATCCCTAGGAATTGGAGTTGTACATGGTTGTGAGCCACCATGTGGGTGTTGGGAAATGAACCTAGGTCTTCTGCAAGATCAGCAAGTGCTCTTATTCACTGAGCCATTTCTCCAACCTCAAAATCGCTAATTTGTATTATGAAGTTTTATAAAGTGTAATGGAAAACAACAAGAGGAATAAAATGAGTCCTTCACTAATTTAAACAGTTAGCAACGAAGCAGTCACCGTATTGGGCTTTGTTATTCAGGCGCCAGAAGTCTAAGAAACAGAATTTTGAGATTATGAATGCTCTCTAGATCGAAATTCTGCATATTATCTTTTAGCTCTGTGAACTGGACTTTTAAAAAAGAATAATATAAATACTCAGAACAAGAAGGAAACAACTGACTGAAAATAGACTTGGTAAGTGGTGACATAAAATTTTAACAGATCAATATTAATGCTAAATTATTGGAAATCTACAACAAAAATATGCTCCTATAAGCAGAAGACTGGGATATTGAACAGCATCGTGAAGGGTGCCAGAAGGATATGGGAATTGCATAGGATGGCAAGTGGGTGCTGGTAAATGACAAATCTTTGCAAATTGTTTTATGGGAGACTGAAAAGAAAATATAGGAACTCACAGTATGATATGTCTTTACATACTGAGGAGCACAATAAAGATCAATTAGGGAAAGTGAAGACTAATAGGCCATACTATTCTAAAATAGAAAAATCTGTTAAGGAAATTATTTCAAAGACATTAAAATTTAACAGAAATCAAGAGACTATGCTATAAAATAGTAAAAATGATAAATACCAATGGAATAAAAATTTCTATATCTTTTAATACTCTTTGTAACTATATAAACATTATAATAACATTCAGGAAAGTCAAATCTGCAACTGTACACAAATGTTTAAGTCTTAGATGATCCAGTTTGTGAACCATAGATCACTGGAAATCACTGAAGACTGAAAAGCAGACTTCAGGAAGTAAATTGCCACAAGGAGAAAGAAATGGTCCCAGATATTTCTCAAAGTGGTTTCCAATGTGCTTCCCTATGGTGAAAGCGCATTACTATTACCAGATGCATTTTTAAGAAAGACAAAAATAGATATCTATCTCTGAACTATGGAGGGAGAACTGGTTTATCATAACAGAAAAACTGTCTGTCAATCAGTCAAACCTTGTACAACTTTTAGTAAAGGTCTCACAAAACAGATAGATCAAGTATTTACTGGTAATAAATTAAGTAGTAGCTGGTGATACTCAGATAATCAGATGATCACATGACCAGATTTTTGTGTGTTTTTGTTTTACCCCAGAGTTGAAATTTATTTTCTTCTGAAATATTTGTGATGATTCAAGCAGTGAAGATGGTCTTTTTCTCCAGAGAGATTATATTTCAGTTTAGCAATTGTTGGTTTTTTTGTTTGTTTGTGTGTGTGTGTGTGTGTGTGTGTGTGTGCCTGTTTGTCTGACTGTCTTGTTTTAAGAACGGATCTCCTTATGTTGCCCAGACTGCTTTGGAATTCATGAAGTGAAATGGTTATTTCACCTCAGCCAGTGGTGTAGCAAGGATTACAGTCACGAACCACCATGCCCAGCTTGGCGATTTTCAAATCTTAAATGGGTAGACCTCAAATGTCATGTTAGTAATTTGAAAACTATAATTTCATGTATAATGTGCTGCTTTTTTATTATAAAATATGTAGTAGGTTGAATAAATCTTTGCTGATATTAGATAGTGTTTCACTAACAAATGATAAATTGTTTGGACCAAAACTACCTAATACTAAAAACGAATTTGACTTGGAGATTTATTCTTTATCTATTCATAATTTTCTTGAAAACATAACTAAATGAAAACTTGATCATGAGGAAACACTGGAATCTACTTGATGTACATATTTGAAATTGGAAATGAATTATTTATATGAGGTCATGTAATATTCCAGACAGTAATGGCTACAATGCAGTTGTCTAAAGTAACCAGTCTTTATCAAAGATGTTCACCAAATGACTAGCCAAGGAGGATGTTATACATGTAGGTACAAACAGAAGTAGAGAAGGAAGGAATGAAAACAATAGAAAGAATAAAAATTATGAAGTGAAAGACAAAAATGAGGTACACAGAGAGGAAGAGAAGTTTAGCTCAGTCAACTCAGGAATTTACAAGTCATAATTTTCTTTGACACTTAACACTGAACAGAAATATTTTCAGGAAACAAATCAAGGAATTTAATTTAGAATTTTTCAAATATTTAGTCTAACACTTGTACCTAGAGTTCTTCTGATAGGTAATCTTTAATAGCGTCCTTATCCCCCCCAAAATGAAAAAACCCACAAATTTTTAGTATTCACATTCTATCAATGGCACATTGATTTGTGTTTCTGATAAATCTTAGGACTTGGGGTTATGATTATCCTGATGGCTATGACATTTTGTGAACTGAATCTCCCTTAGTTGCTTTATAATGGAAGGGGATCTTCATAAAGCAACGTTGCATATTTTTCTTTCTTTGTGGCAGTCCAGTGTCTGAACCCTGAAGGACACTTTTTTTAAGAATCAGAGACATCTCCTAGCATAAAAATCTAAAGATGCCTGATAATTGCATTTTGGCATTTCTCTGCAGCTCTGAAAAAATGTATACCTGAAAACTACAATCAGATGCATCTGTCAGTCTGGGCTCTGGGAGACAAACCAGAAAAGAAGATTATATATATATATATATATATTTGATTGAATTTTTGTGCATTTCATACAATACATCTTAATCATATTTAGAATCTCTTCGCTCTCTGCACCCATCTATAGCCCCCAACCAGATTTCATGCATTCCGTTATATTTGTTAAGGTCTATAAAGTCAAATTTGTGTCCCCAGATGTCCCTCAGTGTGAGTTCACCACTGGAGCCAGGTCAGCCTATCTAGCATCACTATCTTAAAGAACACCAGGTTGCCCTCACCTAGCAGTGATGAGCTGCCAACAGTTCCTCAGCTAAGGTTGGGATTCTTATCCATTTCCTCACTGAAAAGAAGATTCTGTAGAGAGCAAAACTGAGTTGTGAGTCCTATGATCATGCTAATGCTTGTGTGGGCATCCTAAGGCTTATTTGCACAATGTTAGTTTTTTAATTGTTGGCATTACCCCACAGCATTTTCTTCCTAGGGTGAGCTTTTAGCATTGTGAATGTTTGAATATCACCATTTGTTCCAGTCGTCTGTGCAGTTTTATAAACTGTTCAATATTCTTTAAACAAACACCATTTATTTTTTGTTCCTTTAATTCTGAGAACCCAGACCAAACTGTTGTCTTAATCTTTTTAATAAGAAAGAAATGAAACATTAAATATTTAAAGTTGTAACTCTCATATTTTCTAGAGCTATTTGGTTGTGGGAAAAAAAAGTATTGACATCTACAGAGGACATAAATGATTTCAACAGCATGAAGGAGGCAAGATGTACACAGGATTAGCATAAATGGTAGTATTCTGGAATTTGCTAATGAAGTAAAGCATTTCTTCAGGGAGAGAAGCAATAGACCTCTCCTGATAATTTATGGCATGATTCATTCTAGTCTTGTCTGTGTTCTGCAGGTGTCATTTCTGACTTTTGATTTGCTTGAGTTTAGTTGCTTTGAAAACAATTTGCCAACTTATCAAATTGTTCTGAAGTTAATAGCTTAAAAGCTATCATCAATGTGTCACAAAATATATCCCATGGATAGCACGTGACCAAAAGATAATGTTGCGATGTCTGAAAACAAAGTGAAATGGTGTTTGAATTTGACCTTTATATTTCCAAGATAATAATACTTTCTATTTGCAAATACTCTACTTTTCAAAGTTCCTTCTATATAGTACCATATCTTAGGACTGGTTTGTTAAACATGACACTTTAAATTCTATTTTAATTATTTGAAAGAAATCTAAATCATACTAAGCCTACATAACTCAAGCAGGACACCATATTAACTTAAAATGCATGTGAGTGAAAATGTTAAAAAGATATATTTAAATCTAATTTATAGTCCATCTGATGTTTGGGTGGCATTATTCCAGGTGTAAGAATGCAACAGTAAATGTGACATGATCCTTGAGTTCAAGAAGAAATTGGTTAGAAGGGAGCACCAGTAGCTGTTGAAAGTCAACAAAGTAAGATAAAGAGGCTTATTGTCAACTCAGTAGTTATACACTTCAATTTGCTTACTGTTATTGCAAAGGCCAAATGAATATTACTGCATAGTTTGACACTCCTGATAGGGGAAAGAGTCACATCACAGACCTGACAGCATAGGGGCTATGTGATGAAGTCCAAAGAGGAAGGTCTTGAAAAGTAGTGGTGGATTCAAACCAATCCAAGGGAACTTCTGTTACTTACTAGACTCTGGAAATGTGGACATTCATTTTAATTTTCTGACCTTCTGTTTCTTCTCTGACTAAACTCTGTAGAACAGTATATGCCTGGAAATGTCACATCAGGAGTTATAGAAAATATTGATTAATATGCTGTTATGGAACCACAATTGTTTTGGAAGGCAATCATTCAAGTTTTTATTAGTGTATTGTAGGAACTAGACCATGAGTAATTAGCATTTACTAACGGACAGGTAGATGGATATATTTGTCTATTTTTGAGGTTAGTGGAAGAAGGCAGTTTTCATCAGGTGTTATCATCATTAATGCTGTGTTCAATTTACTTTTGTGCCAAACATACATAATAATTTAAAATTTTTTATTTTATGTGTATGCGTGTGTTTCCTGCACATAGGTAAGTGCACCCATGTCGTGCAATGTCCGCGGAGGAGAGAAGAGGGTATTGGATCCCCTGGAACTGGAGTTATAGACAGTTGTTAGCTGCCATGTGGGTGCTGGGATTCAAATCTGGGTCTTCTGCAAGCACAGTCAGTGTTCTGAACCACTGAGCCATCTCTCCAGTCCCTTTATGCAATCATTTTAAGCTGAGGAAAATAATGGTAATCTGATTAGAAAAAGAGTTTAGTCTTTGAATTAATTGCATAAATAAGTTCTTTGTGATGTTTTTTTCAATTTTACACAAATAGTGAACAAGTGGAATTTATAAATGAAAAAATAACAGTTATTGGCCTGTGATATGAATCATTAATGATAAATAAAAATTAAAATCTAAAGGGAGTTGGTAAACACTTTTACAGACAATTTTATTTAGTTACATAAATTCAATCTCTAAATTCATATGCATGCATGTGAAACATACAAGTGATTCCCTTGATGGAATACATAAAACCTCATTTCATCTACCACATTATTACATTGTCCAAGACAAAGTTTAGAAATATACCTCAATAAAGATGTTTTTGATTATCTAAATCATTATGCTTGATAGAGTAATAAAGTGTAAACAGTGTACACAGTGACCTGAGATTGGGCCTCCTTTAATACCTGGTTGAGACAAGTATGCTACTCTGTCCATTGTTAATAAAGGCTTCGCTAGAGCAATAAGAGACAGATATAAAATGGATTAAAACAGGGAAAGAAGAAGCAAAATGATCTCTATTCACAGATTACCTTATTTAATACTTAGGAGACCCTACACTCACTATCTGAAAACTGAGTTAATAAACATTTTTGGTAAAGTTCCAGGATAAAAAAAAAATCAAAAAAAATATATTAAGCTTGTTGAGGAAGAACTCAGAAAAAATAGTCAATTTAGCTTAAAAATGAAATATTGGGCTGGAGAGGTGGCCTGCTGGTTAAGAGCAGTGAATGCTCTTGCAGAGAGCAGGTACCCTCATGGCTAGTATCAACCATCTGGAACTCCAGTTCCAGGGGACCTGACCCCCTCTTCTGACTCCACAAACATTGCACAACACAGGTGCACATACATACAGACAGACAAAATGCTCAAATATATAAAATGAATTTTAAGAAAAATTTAAAACTGAAGTATTTAGTAAAGAGTCTAACCAAGAAAGTAAAGGATCTCTATAATAAAAACTATAAGACACTGAGAAAAAGAAATTAAGGAAGATGCTGGATGATGAAAAGACCTTCATGTTCCTGGAATGGCTGAATTAATGTGGTAAAAATGGCTACACTACTGAAAGCGAATGGATTTGAAGGTGTGCATAATTCTGTGTATGTTTTCCTCAAATCCACACCTCAATGATTAATATTTTGTAAATTATATGTATGAAGTGTGCTACTTGTTACATCACTGTAAGAAAATTTTAGTATCTCAATGTTCATCTGTGTCTCTAATGCTGTGTCCTGTTGGGTTACAGTCTAGTAGGGGAAAAGAGAGGAAATAATAACAATGATGCTCCATTGCATTCATCTTTTCTCTCATGTTTTACCTATACAGAACAGTAAATATTGGAAGAATGGTTAAGATAGAAGGAATGATTCCATTACATGTAAGCCTCACCTATGATAGTGGGTTTCATGGAAGCAGTGATAAGCATACCTCCTTGATCTTTCATAAGTGACAGTACCTGCCTGCTCAAGTAGGAGCAATTGTCAGGTTAGTGAGAGAAGGGATGGTAACATGAATCATGTCAGTGGGGTACAGCTGGCTTTGTGACTTGTTACCCAAGGATTATGTGCATCACCTAGGGTGTTAATGGAAATGGAGAATCTGGGACTTATCCTGGACTTTTCAGAAAGAATGCTCATTTTACAAGATCCTAGGGTGACTTCTATGAACGTCATGATTTGAAAAGCAACAGTAATATTGTGCTACCGTCATGTATCAGTTATGTCCCAAATATCTCTTTCTGTGCAAGCAAAGGTGTACTGGATTTCTGTGCAACAAAGTTGCTAGGTACAAAATAAACTTATAAAAAACAGTAGCCTTTTTTATGTGCCAATAAAAAGAAGGCTGAGAAAGATCAATGAAAAGATCAAAGCCTCAAAAATGAAAACATTATTTTTAGAAATAAACCTAAGCCAGGAGATGAAAGACCTCTACAGTGAGACTTTAAATATCTGAGGAAATAGATTGAGAAAGACTCTACAAGATGGAAATAATTCCAATGACAATGGATTGTTAGAATTAGTATTTTGAAAATGAACATCTTTCCCAAGTCAACATATAGATTCATTGCAATCAAAATTAACATCCTCATGGCATGCTTCACAAAAATAGAAAAAAATCTTAAAATTAAAAAGGAACTACAAAAGACCCCAGATAGTCAAAGCAATCCTGAGCAAAAGAATAATGCTGGCAAGATTATTGTGCCAGATTTCAAGCTATATTACAGAGCTATTGTAATAAAAACTGCATGGTACTGTCACAAAAACCAGATATGTCAGGCGATGGAACAAAATAGAAGACTCAAACATGAGTGCACATGGTTATGGCTACCTGATATTTGGCAAAGAGGCCAAAAATACACACTGGAAGGAGGACACCATCTTCAACAAATGGTGCTGGGGAAACTCGATGTACATATAGAAGAATAATGTAATTAGAACTGTATCTATCACTATAAACAAAAACCAAATCCTGATGGATCAAAGTCTCAACCTGAAGCCTGAAATTCTAGAACTTAGAAGAAAACATAGGCAGGACCTATAAAATATAGGTATAAGAAAGGACTTTCTAAATCAGATGCCATTCATTTGAAATTAAAGCCAGGAATTCAAAAATTGGGCTTTATTATATCAAAAAACTTTTGTACAACAAAGAAAATAATCAACTGAGTGAAGAGGATGCCCACAGAGTGGGAGAGCATCTTTACCAGCTATACATCTGATAGAGATAGAGATGTCATATCTCAGGCTCTTTCAAACAAGCTGCTCAGTCCTTTCAGAGTCCTTCTAGCTCCCTAGGAAGGCTAGCTTTGCCCCTGTATATTGTATCTGTGCTGTTGTCTCCTTTAGATTATTGTGGAAATTGAGAAGACATAATTGTGCATAACACTCAAATATTTGTTTATAAACTAACATATTTAAAACTGAATATTTTTATTGTGAACAACAAGGTCTTTAGAAATATGCATCCATTGTAAAATGCCTAAGTCAAGCTAATTGCTACATACATTATCTCTTATTCTTATTTTCATGGTGAGAATTCTCACATTGTCTCGCTTGCATGTGTAGTGAGAAAACATGTAGAATACTAAAGGTAGGTCTAGATTAGAATGGTTGTTACAGGGGTTTGAGGCGAAAGGCATTCAGGAGATATAAAATTTCTGAGACCTGAGAGATGGTTCAATGGTTACAAGCACTTCCTTTTTTTTCCAGAGAACTGGTGTTTAGTTCCCAGCGCCCATGTTGGGTAGCTCACAACTCCCTGTAACTCTGTCTCCATAGGATCTGACACCCTCTTCTGGCCTCTAATGGTGCCCAAAGGCATGTGCCGTACATGCATATTTATGCACACAGAAAAAAGGTTATAAATTCCTTTAAGAGTAAGTTCAAGGTGTCTTTTGTTGAAAATGACTGCAGTTAATACTTTATTATTGGGGCTGGAGGGATGGCTCAGTGATTAAGAGCACTGGATGGACTATCCTCAGGCGTCTTGGGGTAAGTCTATAGCGCAGCTCTCCGTATATTTATGCACAGAAAAAAGGTTATAAATTCCTTTAAGAGTAAGTTCAAGGTGTCTTTTGTTGAAAATGACTGCAGTTAATACTTTATTTTTGGGGCTGGAGGGATGGCTCAGTGATTAAGAGCACTGGATGGACTATCCTCAGGCGTCTTGGGGTAAGTCTATAGCGCAGCTCTCCGTGCCAGGACTCCCTAAGCCTCATTCACCCTTCCATCCCC